>NC_056730.1:101840939-101913439 GCF_019279795.1 Protopterus annectens | reverse complement strand
CCAATGATGTGCGACCTTGGAGTTGATATATATAGTTGGGGAGGTGTGGGTGGCACAGCCCCCCACATTGGGGGGTGTGGAGGGGCGAAGCCCCCCACCTATTTCCGTTTAAAACATGAAAATACAACAAAAACTACATTTTAAACGAAAATAGGCAGGGGGCTTTGCCCCCCCCTTAACTGTATATATCAATTCCAGGGTCGCACAACATTGGGGAGGGAGCAAATCCCAGGTTTTTGCTTTGAATACTGGTTATCGACCAAATGAATGTTGATCAAATGGTCTGTCGAAAAATTAAGTAGGCTATTCTTATTCTCATTAAAGCAGTGGTTTATTCAGCTGTGGTTCAGTGCTCTCACATATTTATCTATTTATATATATATATATATATATATATATATATATATATATATATATATACATATATATATATATATATAAATATATATATATAAATTTTTTAATGACTTTTCTGCTCATTAAAGTGTGTTTCTAAACTTCACTTGTAAATGGACCTTTGAGAAATTACACATTTTCTGGATTTAATTGAACAGATATATGGAGTAAACTGTTGGGAACCATATGAAACGCAGAGAGTGTTTTCAAAATTACTTTGGCACAATGAATTACGGAATGTATCTCCATGGTTTATTCATAACAAGGCAAATAACTTCCCCGTCTGGTTGAGTCCCACTCAGCCAGATCACTGTCAACTTCTGCCTTTTCTGCTAGAACTCCAGTAGATGAAATCTGTGCTGTAGCTACTTAGTCCTCAGCTCATACATTTGTGTCTCTTTACAAGTTGGATATTGTTTCCAGAAACAGGGCATCTTTTGGTTCTGCGGTGCTCTGGCATATCCTTCCTTGAGGTCTTCCCAGGGTTTGTTGTAGCTGGGGACTCTGACCTATTCGTGATGCATAATGAAATGGACAACATCCGATTAGAAGTTATGTACTTACCATAACTTGGTATCTGTGTTGTCCAGTTTCATTATACATCACTTCCCACCTTCCATCCCCCTGTCTTGCTCAGCTGAGAACAACCTAGAGGATTGGGGAACCCACTGGTTCCTAGTTTGGACTCCAGTTGGGTCTTTGTTACTACTTCTTTATTGTTTTTTCATCTTGTGATAAGGGCAGCAAACTCAGTCTGAGGGTTTGAAGGGAATGAGGCATCATGGGAGAGGGAGGAGTTTGAGGGTCAGATTGCATGTCTGGGAAATGGCTGGCTTGGATCAGAGGATGTATCTGAAGACCCATTTTTGATGCATAATGAAATTGGATAACACCAATACCAAGCTATGGTAAGTATATAACTTCTGTTAGTGATTTTTTTTTTGGCAAGTATTTTTCCACCTAATTTTGTTTCGGTTTGAGTTGAAATGGAGTTAATCAATAAGTATTTGTAGTTAAGGTGAGGGGCATCATTAAATAGGTTTGGTGCAATGTGTGAAGTGTGTAGGGAGAAAGTATGAATAGGTGGGTGGGACAAAGCTGGAAATAGTATGTTGAAAGCTATTATCGTGTCATGGTAGGATGAAAAATGGCTCTGTAGCAGGAGAAGAATAGAAGATAAGCTAAGTAATAGCATGGTTAAGTAAAGGAATCTGTATGTTATAAGTTGCAGGGTAGAAGAATATTTGGTACTTGCGTATTATCGCAACCACTTTCCTGACATAATAAGCGTCTGATTTATGAGCCCTTCTCCTCCTGAAACTCGTTATTGTAATTAACGCACACACAAACACACACATGCCATAATATTATACAGCCGCACTTATAACTGTGGTATTTTCAAACTTTCTGTCATTGATGGCTTACACTGCCTAGGTTTCAGATTACCGACTTGGCCGATCACATTCTTTCCCACTTCCCCTCCATCAAGCTGGTTTACAAACGGGACTGCATCCTCTCTTACTTGTAAATGTGGATGATTCTTATTACTATTATTTTCATTGTCATTTTAATATTTTTGCTGTTGTTTACTGTTGTTAGGCAGGCAACATCAGTGGTAAGATTAACCGTTTTCGTATGTGTGCGCGCACGTCCACTAAACAATCTTATATTTCCCATAGTGGTTTCTGTCTTGACATGACATGACCATCAAATAAATTCTTTTTTCTTCTATTGTCCTATTCTGTCATAATGAGCTTCATGCAGTCTGTTAATATATTTTTTACAGTGGCCGTGACTTTGTGGATTTTCCAAAAGAATGTTTGGCTGAAAAACACTGTAATTTTAACACTTGCTTATTTGTAATGCATGGTAAATGGGAAGAGTAATTTTACCGTTCTTCCTGTTCCTGCTGCCTACCCAGTGTGATACAACAGTGGTTAGGAATTAAAACAACCCTTTTCAGTAGTACATGCAGTTGTTTCTCGACAACAGTCACAATTATGCTTGCTTAAAAATGTGGTTGTGATAATATGTAAGTACCGAATATTTTGTGGTGATGGAGTCTGAAAGCTGATAGGGGGTAGGTAAGAAAGACGGTTTTTCTATGAAGGAAGAGAGTTAGATTGCCCTGATATAAATTCTGGAATGTAAGGAATAGGTTCATAGCTTAGTACTAAGCTAACTGCCCTGGTGGGCCATTTTAAGCCTAGCCAATTATCTTATTTAAGAATTAAACCCTGCCCCTTGTGTCAGTAAGGTAAACAACGTAACCATTATGCCAACTGAGACTGAGAATGTAGGTTAAAATAGGAAGAAGTGAGGGATTATTGGGAAAAAGTAGAAGGTACAATGTAGAATAGATAGTTCCTGTTAGGGAGGGGTGTGACTATGAATGTATGTAGAGCAAAGCAGTATGGGAGGGAAAAAGTAGTTGGAAATGTTGCGAAAAGATTAAATGGAAGATGGGAATTAGGTGAAAAGAAACAGTGGTGTTTGTATGATAGTAGTAAGATTGTTTGGGAGAGTAATGAAATAGGAGTCGCAAGTGTTATGTGTGTGTAGGAAGTATAATAATAGAGTAAGATGAGGTGGATGGCATTTGGGGTTGGGTTGTGGACTGCCACTCTGATGTCAAAGTGTAGCAGAGAGTAATCAGTTCTTAGACTGTAAAGATCAGAGGTATCAAGTATAACAAGATTTCCTTTATTTTTTGTCTGTAGAAACCAGTTAGCCAGGATGGGCGGCTGCGGTGGTGCAGCTGTTAGCATTATCACCTCACAGCAAGAGGCTCTCTGGTTCGATCCTCGGCTGGAGTGCCTTCTCTGAGGTGTCTGCATGTCCTTCCTGTGGTCGTGTGGGTTTCCTCTGGGTGCTCCGGTTTCCTCCCGCATCCCAAAGACATGCTGTAGATGGATTGGTTACTCCAAATTGGCCCTAGGTGTGTGTGTGCCTTCTGTGGAAGGTTGGGCTCTGGGCTGGCAACGCGACACCTTAAAACTCCACTGCCAATCATGAGTGGACAGGTGATCCACTGTGGCGAGCCCTAACTGGGAAAAGCTGAAAGAAGAAGAAACCAGTTAGCCAGGAGCACTAAGTTACTGGTTTATACAGCATAATATGTTGGTCAAGAGAAAGGACAGTATCCAACTTTATAATTGGTCCTTAATGTGTAAGGACAACTCTGTTGAGAGGAGAGGTGTTAAAAACTAATTTCCAGCGCAGTCAGGCACATATTTGTCCAGATGTTAGTACACAGCAAGGGTCTTCAAGTTTAAATTTATGTACATTGTACAAGACAAACTTCTCAGTGAAAATGTTTGGGAGTTGGCCCTTTAGGCAGAGCTTCAGCAGTGTCTGGGTCACTGTAGTATCCCCAGGCTCTGAAAAGAAAGAAAAGAGAAAAACCTTTATTACATTGAGACAATAAACTTAAAACTTATTTAAGAAGAGATGGAGGAAGGACCATACATTGAGTCAGAGCAAGAGAATATGAGGAAAGTATAAGAATAGAGAGATAGTAAAAAAGTTTATGAATGTAATCTGAAAGCAAGTTAGCAGGACGTGTACTGATAGAGAACCACAGTAATAGAGTAATTAAATACATAGAGTAATAGAAAGAAAGAAAATGGGAGGTGAGCGGTTCAGATTCAGATCAGAATGTAACACAATTGACTCAATGTTTGCAGTGAGACAGATAGTTGAGAAGAAGCTAGAGATGAGGAGAGCCCACCTGGGCATTCCTAGACTTGGAGAAGACATAAAGCTAATTTGGACAGTCCTGTGATGGTTCAAAGTCCCAGAAACAGTTGTAGAATTAATGCGGGCTGTGGAAAAGGACCCAGTGACACAAGTGCGAACGGTGTTTGGAGTCATGGAGGGCTTTCCAGTGGGAAGGAGTGTGCATTAGGGTTCTGCTCAGAGTCCACTGCTGTTTATGCTAGTGATGGACTGCATTAACAAACAGATCAGAGGGA
This sequence comes from Protopterus annectens, assembly GCF_019279795.1. Classification (NCBI taxonomy): domain Eukaryota; kingdom Metazoa; phylum Chordata; order Ceratodontiformes; family Protopteridae; genus Protopterus; species Protopterus annectens. The sequence continues at coordinate 101,909,069 of NC_056730.1, read as the reverse complement.
ACAGGTCACCAAAGCTATTGTATGCCGATGATGTAGCATTACATGTAGATTCTGAAAGAAGAACTTCAGCAAATGTTAGGGGAACAGAATGCAAAACTGAAGGCACATAGGATGAAACTGAGTACAGATGAGACATTTGTAATTGCAGCAGCAAATGGGGAAAAAAGAAGAAGCTGAAAACTGATTCAGATAGAAGGGAAATTTGTGGAACAGGTTAACAGCTTCAGGTATCTGAGACGAGTGATTTGAGGACAACAAAAGACCAAATGAGGAGATCAAAACTAGAATCAGAGGGGCTGCAGTCAGCTGGCACAAAGTATTAGGAGTAGTGAGTGACAAAAGAAAATTAAATAAGCTGAAAAGTGAGGTGTACAAAACAGTGGTCTGACCAGTTCTATTTTGTGGTACAAAAACCTAGGCAATGGAGGCAGAGTAGTAGAGGAAGCTAGAGGTGATGGAGATGAAGTACCTGAATGGGTGGTAGGATGCACATTGTGGGGCAGATGAAATGAGATCATCAGAGCAGAGGCCCAAGTATCTGTATTTGCAGAGAAGGTGAAAGAGAATAAATTACGGTGATTTGGACACGTGCAGGAAAGCAGAAGACAATCTGGTGAATAAGATTTGGGACAGACAGGAAGAAGGCAGGAGGAAATGAGTGTCCAGCAAAGAGATGGATGGATTGTGTGAGAGAAGACCTGGAGTATGCTGATGACCTGTAAGTGAAAACTCCTGAAGATTGTTAATTCTGCATCTGTTAGTGTCTCTAGTCCGTAACTTGAAATCAGTAGATTAATACTGAGATTGTTTGATTTTAGCAGCTGGTCTCAGTTGCATAGTTTACAGAGTAACTAATTGACTTGGGTTTTATAGCCATGTCCTGTTTGTTTTAGCAGGATGGATGTGAGAAGTCATGATATTAATTAGTGATAATAGCATGACCTTTCAGTTCCAGGTTTGAGATTCTGTTTATTTTGATGGGAAGCTGTTTCACTAATACAGTTAATGTACTAGTGAAATAATGGCAGGTACCGTGTGTATGCGAATTTTTTTTTTTTTTTTTTTTTGTATTTCAAAACTGTGTTTATATTGATTTTATAGTGAAAATCACTAAAACCAAGAATTTCTGGTGCCAAGTTTTCTTCGCAACTGCAGTTAGGGAATTAAGTGTGTCAGTTAGTTTTACTACATTGTTTGCACAGTTTCTAACTTGCCCAGCAGTCTTCCTGTTAGTCATTTTATTCTGTTTTTTGGGCAGATTTTGTTTTTAAATATTAGAATAAACACAAGTTAACAAGATGTAAAGCAAAGTTTGGCAGTGCCAGTAATATAGCTAGGCTGCTGCCTTCTGTAGAAGATAAGCTTGGGGCTCATTGCACATTTTATAAAGCTGGTATAAGCTATTTCTTGTTGTTTGACTGATAGTGTAAAAACTAGTCTGGATTTGAATTACTTTCTATGGTGCTTCCATCATTAAACATGCACCACTTAACACTTTTGTCCCTTTTCATTTTCTCTTTAGTTCCTCTTTGCCCAGACTATGAAGGCTCTTCCTAGCCCTATTGACCCATTCATTCCCCACAAGTGTCTGTACCAGTATAATCTGCAGGACAGGAGTCTGACTGATGTGGGTTGTCATTTTTCAGCTTGGATTTTATGATGTGTACCTGAATTCCCCCCCCTCCTGCTGCTTGACATATACCTGTTACAGTAGGGACTTGCAGTAGTCACTTGGGTGTATGTTTACTTTCATGTATGCTGCTGCCAGCTACAGCACTGCACCACTGCTGAGCAAACTCCTAGTGATACTGTGGTTGTGATCTTAACAGACCTAGTCATATCCTTTCTTTTGAGATTAACATGTTGAAGTTGGCTGCCATCATCTCTGTGCCGGATTCTTTAGGTCCTGAGACACTGGTTGAACCTTGGTCATGTCCATTTACAGTTTCTTGGAAAGGATTAATTTTAAGGTCATGCATGATGTACATGTAATGACCTGAGAAATTTCTCTCTGTTTTGCTTGTAGTACATGTGGTTTTTATATTTGATTTCATGTTCGCTCATTAGTTTTTAAGATTAAAATTTGTCTCTGGGACAATCTTGTGATGCATTTAGGCTGCATCACATAGGGCGTTTATATATGTTAATAAGCAATTTTCTTTGCATCTGTCTTTCATGGTGAACATTCATTCATTAGTAGAATTTTTATCCTTTGATTTGTAATGTTACAATTTCTGCACCATCTGTTTTTTTTTTTTCTTTTGAGAATTATATCTGTGAAATGTTTCTGTTTTTGAAATGACCTGTTTTAATCATAGAACATCAGACAGCTGTTGTAATCTTGGCTTGGTTTACTTCCCCTGGGGCCCAGCATGTACACTTTGCTTTCAGCAGCCAAACTGCTGTCCCTGGCTTTAAATAAGCAAAGCTGAGTGACTTTCAAAAATAAGACTTAAGCTAAACATTGTTTCTACTTCCAGCTTTGTTGTACCCCTCCAGCCACTGCCATACAAGAATTACTTTCATAAATACTTTTCAGATGGATGAGATTGGGTTCAGTTAATTTGTGGAGGCTGTCCAGAACCAAGATGTTAAATTGCATAATAGTTCTTAAAAACACAGTGCATGAATTGAGCCCAGATGCTTGATTTCTGATACCATTTTAAGGCTATAGTAAATTGAACCCAGCTCATTTCCTCAAAAGAGAGTGTTATCTCCATATTTTTCGAGGCCTTTTGTCTCACTGTAGATCTTCGACACTAACCAGCAGCCTCTGCATCTGTGAGTCATTTAACAGACAGTGTACTGTTGCCCTTTCATTTTAATACATATTGTCATTAATAACAGTATGAGTAGTAATAATAATTATAAACTTGTATCCGTCCTTCTGCTCATGCAGTGTCTGTTCTCATGCCAACATTCTTCTCAAATTGTAATGTCATTTCAAGGCACTCTGCCAGATATCCTCCAGGTAGATTTTTGGACCATCCCCCCACTAACCACTTTTGTTCTGTTCTCATTCAGAACTACATCACCCAGTGGATCTGGCTTGTTTAAGTCTGTTATAAAAGCTATTACCCTCTTTCACTGCCTCAACAAATCTCTGCTTGTGGTGTTCATTTGAATGATCATCTTATTTTTAGAAAAAACGTAATGGCTGAAACAGCTCATCTTTACAGTATATAGTTAACCTTTTTTAGCTGGAAACATTAGGATGCTATATGTTAAATGTTTTAGGCCTTCACATATGAAATACCGATGCCTTCAGCAATCAGCTTGCCAATCATCTTAGCCTGCTATGGAAGCACAGAAGGATGAAGCCCTGACTATGGCCCAGACGGCTCCAGGTTTGATCAGCAGCTCAGGTTCTTGATGAAGCAGGCAAGCACGATGGTGGTGCCTGTCTTAGGGGAGAGGGAGAATACTAGGTGAAGCTTGCTGAGACCTAACAAGGCCACCAGGCTGGGGTGAGTGGGATTGCTGAGGGGACATGCAGTTCTAAGGGCTTTAGGTGGGCACTTTCTGTTGTTTCTGCCCAGTCTAATGTGCTAGGAGGGGTTAAGGCATAGGGGAAAAAAAACACCATATTGCTGCAGTATGATGTCTTCCCATCTATCCCATCTTGCAGTGTTTGGTGGAACAACCCCTTATGCCTTCTATGGAGTGGAGACTTCCACATGCAGGTACTCCGCTGGCAGGAGGACCCTGTTCTGTTCCGGCTCACACCAAGAATCCAACAAGGCATATGGCGTTGCAGGGACTGAGATCGTTGGAAGCAGATGATATTAGAGAAAGCACAAGTCAGAGGTGTCAGTGGGGAACAAAAAAGAATTTAAAAAAAGGGCAGGAATCTTCATTTAATTTTAAACATTGGGTGGTGCATCATTTACAGTGTGTTTTCTTCTGCTGTAAGTTTGACTGGCTTAAAGCACTGAAATGTATTGCAGTATTATGGTTTTCTATGCATATATTATGTGACTCATATTTTGTAGGTCTTGCCACACTGTTTTGGTTTATTGCAATGGTTTAATCATTTATGTTGTTGATCAGTAGAGCTGCAAAGCAGTTTGTATGTTCCATGTCCTCCTAATAAATAGAAATACTTAAAAGTGTTTGTGGGTTTCAGTGCCTACAGTCCATTTCCTAAGGTTATTAGGAAAAGTGGTTACTGTCTGCTATTGTACATTTCAGTGCCTTGATTCGTATCTTTATTTTGTTACTAGCTGCTGTACCTTCTTTTCTTCTCAGAATTCTAATTTGGAAATATAGTAGTTGTACTAACGTAAACATTACAAGGCCTTTGATTTTATTTATATTAAATTATAAGCATTATCATTTAGTTGTCAGTTCGTACTCTCTGTGTAAGTAGACTTGCTAATGCATATAATAGTCATATATAGCTTTGTAGAATATGCTAATCCTGATTTAATCCATACTTTTTTTGACATACGACAGGTAATATATTGTTCTCACAAACTGATTTAAGTTATTCTGAATGTTGTATTGTTCCTTTCTGTACCTGCTGCCCTTTTCTGTGACCTGCTCTTTTATAAGTTCTTTAACCCAGCTGTAGTTGCCGTAAGAATTCCATGCAATGCTGGATGACCTGTGCTTTTCATAGATGTTTTTATTTTATTGTATTTAAGGTGAGGAAGACTTGTTTGTTTTTTTTACATACTCCTCACCTTTGGGTGATTAGACTTTACTATTACCTTTTTTGCATCTCTAGATACAGATATGCTAAGACCACATGCTGTGAGACGTGTGGCTTAGAACTGCTACTCTGAGCAATTTTCTAGTTTAAACTTTTACTTCAAATCAGTCCAGCAGGTCTGTCCCTAATGTCTACCTGGCACCTCAGAAAATTCTCCAGTGCAAGTTGTTCTTTTACAGTGGTCATTCAGTGTTGCAAAGCATGGGTGGTCCGTCTGATAACTTTAGTTTGAGCTTTGCTTTATATTAACTTGACTAGTTTGGTTTCAGATTTACAAATCTGTAGATTTGCATTATAGTGTGAAAGAATGCAGATTATGATTGTTGACAACATTTCTATGAAGGTTGCCTTTCTAATGCTTTGAGATACTGATGACCTTGAAGTTAGAATAATAAAGTAAAGGAGTATGGGAGGAGCAGTCTGCTGGTACGCAGGAGGAGCAACAGTTTTACTCAGGATGACCTGTGTAAAAAATAGCTAGAATAAGTAAAGAGGCTGGAGGAGTTGTTATTCTGTTGTAGGTACTATTTCTTCATGCTTAGAATCCTGCCATCACCAAAGCTGGCAGAAGAAAATGCTAGCCATACTTGGAGTTTGTGTTTCCACACTGCTCAAATTCCATCCATCCATTTTCACACCACTTGTCCTTGTGTGGGGTGTGCTGAGCAGGGCAGAAGACAGTTCCTGTCATCAACAACAGTTGGCAGCTCATTTTATCTCATCCCTAGGCTTTTCCTGGGTAGGTCTTAGATGTAATCACACCAGTGAATCTTGAGTCTACTGCAGGGCACTTCCTATTAGTGAGCCATGCCTGTTATATAGACAGGGATCCTCCTTACTAGGTGCCCAAACCAGCTCAGCTGGCTGCTGGTAGGGGAGCAACATTTTTACTCTGAAGTCTTCCTGGATTGCTAAGCTCTGTACTGTGTCTTGGTGTGAGAACCCAGTAGCACTTAGAAGGAAGTTCATTTCCACTTTGTGTGTCTGAGAGCTTATCCTTTCAGTCAGTTTTGAATGCACATGATCATAGGTGAGGATGAGGACAAAAACTACTAGTAAACTGAGATAGTCACACATGTGCCCCAGCACTTGTTTCACTATGACCATCTCTATAATGCCCAGAATACTGCACCCATTCAGTCGTTAATATCTTGACTAGTTTTATCCTTACTTTGGAAAATACCCCAAGATACTTAGACTCCCCCACCTGTGGCAGCTACTCCTTTCTAGCTGTTAGTGAGTAATCCACTTTATGTTTTTTTAGGGCAGAATCATGACCTTTGATTTCTAGTTCTGATTCCCATCACAACCACATCACACTCAGCAGTAGACCAGCCCAGTGTTTGCTAGAGATCAGTCATTTGAGCCAGGGGGGGGTAACATAATCTGCAGGTCAAATAGATGCAGTCTTCATGCCCCAGAAAGTGACTATTCTTCAAAACTTGTCTGTTTTGTGATGCCCCATCCATGATGATCACAAGCAGGAGGGGAGATGAGACACACCCTTGATACACACCCTTGATACAGTCTTTCATCACTGAATATATTTAACTTGATCACGAGAACATGAACACAACTCTTGTTCTGCAGATACACGGACTGTAGGGCACAACCCCAGGACACTGTGCCATTGTAGCTTCTTCAACAAGGCAGTCTGTGTACAGAGTCATATACCTATGCTGTTGTAGCACCTTCAAAAAGTCATTCTGAGGTACTGAATTCTAGACTTTATTCAGATCCACAAAACACATGTGGACAACAGTAGCTAATTCACAGCACCCTCACAGTATCAATGCATTGACAAACAGGTGATCGAGTGTTACATGTCCAGGACAGAATCATCAACTCAGTGTTGGATGAGTTGTCTCTCCAGCACATCATTTGAAGACTTTCCTTAGGTAGCTAAGCAGCAGAATCTCTGTAAAATTAGAATATACCTTGCTGTGTATCTCTTTTCAAAAAAAGGAAACAGTACACTGGTTTTGCAATCTGGGGTACTTCCCCATGTTCCACTCAGAAATGAAAAGATGCAATAATCATGACACTCCCAACAGTATCTAGCATCTTCTTATGGTTGCCACCTTTTAAGCGAGCCAAAGTGGGACATGGGGGTGTGGCAGATATGACACTGGCCACACCCTCTACCATGACATCACCACAGAAGCAGTGAAGGAGATGCTGTTATGGATACAACAGCTGGCTGGCTGGCTGCTGGAATGGCTAGGTGGCTGGCTGCTGGAGTGGCTAGCTAGTTGGCTGGCTTGCTGCTGGAGTGGCTAACTAGTTGGCTGGCTTGCTGCTGAAGTGGCTAGCTAGTTGGCTGGCGTGCTGCTGGAGTGGCTAGCTAGTTGGCTGGCTTGCTGCTGGAGTGGCTAGCTAGTTGTCTAGCTGGCTGCTGGAGTGGTTAGCTAGTTAGCTGGTTGGCTGCTGGAGTGGCTAGCTAGTTAGCTGGCTGGCTGCTGGAGTGGCTAGCTAGTTGGCTGGCTGGCTGCTGGAGTGGCTAGCTAGTTGGCTGGCTGCTGAAGTGGCTAGCTAGTTGGCTGGCTGGCTGCTGAAGTGGCTAGCTGGCTGGCAGGCTGCTGGAGTGGCTAGCTAGCTTGCTGACTGGTTGCTGGGTTGGATAGCTGGCTGCTGGAGTGGCTAGCTGGTTGGTGGGAGTAGCAGCTGGATGGATGAATGGCTGGATGGATGGATGAATGAATGGCTGGATTGCTGGCTGGATGGATGAATGGATGATTGGCTGGATGAATGGATGGCTGGATTGCTGACTGGATGAATGGATGGATGACTGGATGGATGGCTGGCTGGCTGGATGAATGGCTGGCTGGCTTGGCTGTTAGGGAAAAAAAATCTTGGTCTTTTTCTTTATTTTATTTTTATTTATTTAACATTTGTTAACTTTAGAGGCTGTAGAAGCGTTAAAAGCAAACCACTCTACAGCCGTGATCTTTGCAGGGCTCTTCTGACCCAATCCCCACCACCTTCGTAAATTGCAGACAATTGCTACACAATTGAAACCACCTGGACCTAACAGGGAATAGCTATGCCTGCAGGTCTGGGTTGGTGACTTAAATGAATTGCTGTAGAAAAGTCAGAAGTAATTGCGGCTTTTCCACGGCAATTCAATGCGATTAAAAATCGGGACTTTTCAAGACCCGCTACTTTGCACAGCAGGCAGTGGGATGAGGCAGCTCAACCCATGAGTGTCCTGCTGATAATGGGATGGGCGGCAACCTTATCAGTGAAGACATACATTCAGAAACACCAAAGATGCTAGATTTTGTTGGAGTGTCATAGTTATTGCACCTTGCAGCTTAGCTCCAGTAGTTTCTGCGTCTGCCCTCTCAAAGAAAGGCATACCTAACAGGTTCAAGAGTTCCTCAAAGATTTCCTTTTACCTCTTGATAATGTCCTGTTCATGCACAGTATTTTACAGCCTTGCTGAGAGGAACCTTAGCATTGTCTAGTCTGTTTCCAGGTCTACTGGTTAGTTTGCCAGAACCACTATGAGGATATCTTAAAGATGTTCAGTACTGGAAAACTGTTGCAGTAGACTAAGCTGCTTGTCTTATATCCTGCCAAGAATGTTGCCAACCAGCCAGCTTTTCAGAGTTTAAGGGTACCTGCCACACACTATGTCAGGAGATCAAGCAGAGCTTCATATAAAAGGTAGTTAGAGCACCAAAGAGCTTCAGAGCTTTCTTGCTGCTGAAGTGCATTCTGTCTATGGGCTTCATGAAGTTGACAGTTGGCTAACATTCCTTCAGTGCTGAGCAGATAGTCTCCTTCAGGGAAGAATCTTCCATTAAATTATTTTTCTGAAGAAAAAATTGTTTGTGTGAAAACATCTATACCTTTAGCTAGGGAATATTATTCATGGGACTGCTGTTACTTGCAAACTAAAGATGTGAAGTTGTTCAATCTCGTCGTTCATTCTTGACTGATGGGTTCGGAGCCGATCCCTTGGCTCCGGTACGGCTATATGCAAAACTCGAGGTCTTCCAGTAGTTCCAGGCCAAGCCCCTGTCCCATGATGCACTTGTGAATTACCTCAGATCTAGTTTACCGCTGCATCTGATCGGAGGTTCCAGTGAAAGCTCAGGCCATTAAACTTTAAAAATTTCTATTTAGCAAGTTATTATATAACTTTAGTACTTTTTTTGACTTAGGATAGTGAGATAGTTAGCTTTTATAGCTTTCTTGAAGTTCCCCTTCCCGTATGTTCGTAAATATTACTCTTTTTTAATATTTGGCCTCGTTGTTTTGGCCTAGTTATCTTTGAATAGAGTGGGTGTGTTTAGCTTTTTCTAGTTCTAGTTATTGTAGCTTATTCTGGTTATATAGTTTGTTGGATATTTTTCTCAGGCTCGTGTGTGTGTGTGTGTGTGTGTGTGTGTGTGTGTGTGTGTGTGTGTGTGTGTGTGTGTGTGTGTGTGTGTGTGTTAGAGGCTAGTATCTTATTAATCTTTGGTCTGCGTGTATCAATGTAGTATCATGGCGGAGGATAAGGACAAACATCCCAAGTCCAGTTTTAAAAAATGTCCACACTGCAATCAAAAAATGTCAGTGACTGATGGACGTTACCTGTGTATATTGTTTTGGGGCTGTCCACTTACAGGAATCTTGTGCTGTTTGCCATTCCTTTTCATCCAGAGTTTTGTTAGAGAGGAAAAGGAATTTAATGGACAGGGGCTTGTTAAAACACCCTTTTCAAGAGGCATTGAGTGACCAGGATGTGGCCAACAAATCTTCTAAGTCTCCTAAGTCATCTGTCGAATCTAAGAACTCCAAGCATTCAAAAAAAATCAAAAAAATCTGATGACTCTGCAACATCATCTCCACAGATTTTGGAGCCGACTGTCCTTTCTTTTCAGAGCCGGCCTACAGCATTGGAGCCGGTATCCGAAGTGCCTCAGTCACCATTGCTGCAGTTGGCACCGTTGGTGCATTCATCTAGGTCATCTGTCAACCTTTCGGATTTGGATATGGATCGATTGCTGCAGAAGCTTCTACGGGCACCAGGCCTTGCTAAATTGTTATCGGCTCTGACCCAAGCGGCTTTAGAGCCGAAGACCACTACTCCTGTTTTTACTACTCCTCCTCCAGGCCATAACGACCCTTCGGAGCCAGAAGAATCAGACCTGTTGATAGTGGAGCCGTTGAAGTCGAGACCTGTTCCAGTGTCCTCTGCTTCAGCCACTCTGATGTCCTTGGCGCCGACCGGGGACTCTAGGAGCCGGCACTCTCCAGTCGGATCCGGGGAGGGTAGTCGGACCGACTTGTCGATGCCGACTCTTCCTCTCGGAGCTTCCGCACAGATGAGCTTGGCTCCTACCTCCGTTTCGGAGCCCACTGCCTCGGTGCAGGAAGGTTTGACGGTTCCCTCGGATCCGTCGATTTCTTCCCATTGGAGCCGTGGTGCCTTCAATGCCATGAGGAGAGCTTTGTCCCCCAAGACATCCTCGACTTCGGGCCTTGCTTCCTCATCCCCTAAAGCACATGTGTCTGCTTCTGCTTCCATCATCCAGGCTAAGCATAGAGACCCAGAGCCCCAGGTAGCCCCACAGGGTGACCCCTGCTCTTCTGAGACCTCCCCAGAAGCCCCCACTGAGGAGGTTCCCAGGAAGATATTGTGCAAGAGGAGACACTTGGACTCCCCACAGGAGTCTTTAACATCTGATACTGACTTTGATGAGTCAGAAGGGTCCCCACAGTCCCCCTCTGAGGATATCTCTTTTGCTGAAATACTTGAGATCCTTAGGCAGAGGGGTGATTGGCAGTCCAAAAACCCTACTGAGGATGAGTCGGTTCTCCTGAAGGCTTTCGGGTCTCAACCCTCCACCTCTTGGGTGTCTCCGCCCCTCGATGAACGTATACAGTTGGTTTCTCAAAGGGTGTGAGAGTCACCGGAGTCCATGGAGCCTGTCCCTAGGAGGCCTAACAAGTTTATATCAGCCCCACCAGACAAAACATTCTTGACCAAAGGAGTTCCTGTTGATGCCATGGTGGTGGCGGCAGCCACCAAAAAGGAAATGTCTGAGACTTCCTCGTCTATCCATCCTCCTAATAGAGAGTCTAGGATCATGGATAGATATGGGAAACGTGTGATGTTAAGTTGTCAATCTCGCTTTCATTCTTGCTTGATGGGTTCGGAGCCGATCCCTCGGCTCCGACTCGGCAATTGCTAAGCTCGAGAGTCACTTTTACCATCTCGAGGCAGCCCCATATCCCATGATGCAAGGCGGTAAGTACCCAGATCTCGTTTGCCGCTTCGCTTATGAGGTCCTCCTTTTACCAGCTCCTGGTAAGTGATTTACTAATTCGCTAATTTAGCCCCATTTTAACTTAAAAACCCTTTATTGTTAGTTTTTATTTAGTTTTAAACCTTTTCTGACAGAAATTTGTCTGTCTCTTATTATTTTTTTAGTCAGACTTTACCCATCCCCCCCTGTTAGGGTGTGTGTGTGTATTTGTAGTTATACCTTTTTGGTATATTTAATTTTAAATTCTTTGACTGGTGTGTGTGTGCTTGTGTACACCATGTCAAAAGAAAGGGTCTCAGGCTTTAAGAAGTGTGACTCGTGCTGTCAGAAGATGTCTCTGACAGACGGTCACACTTCTTGCCTTTATTGCCTGGGGCCTCTTCACCTGCAGGACTCCTGTGCTATATGTCATTCTTTCAGCCAGAGAGTCCTGCAGGAAAGAAGAAACAAATTAATACTCAGGGGCCTTCTTAAGCCGGAGGGCTCTCCGGCTAAGTCGGCTCCACCCAAGACTGCCAAGTCTTCCAAGGCCCAGGCTTCTGTGTCAAAGCCTGCGGCCTCGACTCCGACTCGTTCTGAGTCGAGATCGGCTCCGGCTGGAGCCGATTCTGGCTTAACCAAGCCTTCGGCACCGATGGCTATCGGTGCCGATTCTGCATCGACCACTTCGGTGTTGGCTCCGACCACCATGTGGCACAGGCATCGGTGTCGGCTCCGATCGGCTCCGACACCATTACTTTTGTGGCTGTATCGGCTCCGGCTGGAGCCGATGCATCGAGGCTACCTGTCGGCTCCGATAAGTTGTCGGCTCCGACAGGTTCAATAGTTTCATCGGTTCCGATGGCTCCTTCGAGGAAGAGGTCTAGGTCTCCTTCCTTGGAGCCGATACTTTCGGCTCCGGCTTCACCTCTCCTCTCGGAACGGAGCCATCGGAGCCGATCTTCAAGGTCATCCAGGCTTTCGGACCATGACTTAGAGAGAGTGATCAGTAGATTACTTAAGTCACAGGCACTGGCCCAAATGTTACATAGTCCGTCTCAACAGACGACTATTGGTCCACACCCCGTTACAGTTCCTCCTTCAACTCTACCCCAGAGCTTGGAGTTGGAGTCTTCGAATGGTTACTGCTACGGCTGAGGGACGGATACCCCTTCTGTCCCTTCAGCCTCTACTCTTATCTCCTCTTGAGACCTTCCTTAGAGGGATTCGTGGCAGGGCTTCCATGGTCTCCTCCGAGGGGTGAGTGGCATCGGACCCTTGTCCGAACCCGCTCTTCCCCTTGGAGCCTCGGCCTTGGTGAGATCGGCTCCGACATCTGCCTCGAGACTTCCCTTCGGTGGTCCCTGGAGTTCCTAGCTCTTCGAACGGGTTCTCTCGGACCTGCCTGGGAGGGGAGCATTCGAGGTGATGAAGAGTGTGCTGGCCACTGGTATCAGCCAGCAGTCTGTTCCCTTAGCTCCTCCCTCTATAGTGCCTGTTGACATCTCTGCCACTTCTCTTGCTACAGGACCCAGAGATCCTCCGCCTCAGGTTTCCCCATTGGGAATTTCCCCTCTTCCGAGGATTCTCCTGATGTTTCGGGAGATCCTCCTAGGAAGAGGACTTGTAAGAGGAAACACGTAGACTCCCCCGAGTCTATCACTTCAGATACTGACTTTGATGAGTCAGAGGGATCCCCAAGATCCCCCTCTGAGGATGTCTCCTTCTCAGACATCCTAGAACTCCTTAGACAGAGGGAAACTGGCCCACCAATAATCCCTCTGAGGGTGAGTCACTATACCCAGAGGGGTTTGGATCTCGGCCCTCCACCTCCTGGGTGTCTCCGCCTTCGACCCCTTATGCAGGTTATTGCCGAAGGTGTGGGCTGCTCCTGACTCTGTAGAGCCAGTCCCTAGGAGGCCTTCAAAATTTATCACTGCCCCTGTGACAAGCAATTCCTCACTAAGGGTGTCCCGCTGATGCCATGGTGGTGGCTGCTGCCACCAAGAAGGAACTTGCAGATCCTTCCGCCGCCCATCCTCCTAATAAGGACTCTAGGACCATGGATAGGTACGGTAAGCGGATGTTTTCCTCAGCGACCTTTGCTATGCGTTCGCTGAATTACCTATGTCACTTCACCAGACTCCAAAGGGATATCCTTAAGGAGCTAGGTGATGTTGTTCAGGATCCTACAGCTGCAGGAGCTCAGGAAAAAATTGCTTCGCAGCTAGGAACCCTTAATTCCATTGCAAACTCCTCCATGCGACTAATATCATATGCTGCTGATGGAGCGAGTAGGGCCGCAGGTACAGGTGTGGCTCTTAGACGCCAAGCCTGGATGCGGCTATGAGACTTTGCAGATCCCTTTAAGGCGTCCTTCACAAATTCTCCCTTTGATGGGTCAGCTTTGTTTGGCCTCAGGTGAAGGAAACTTTGACAAGGTGTGAGCAGGACGGCAAGACTCTTTCTGTTGTAGGAGTCCGTTTTTCCACCCCTTCTAGACCTTACCCCAAAGGACAGAAAGGTGGCAAAATGTGGTTCCGCAAATCCCAAGGAGTCACGCCGGATTCACGTGGTCAGTTTACCCCTAGAGGCAGAGGGGGTAACAACAACAGACGCTCTAGAGGCAGAGGGGTCCAAAACCAGGGAAACAGAGAGCCTCTCTGACAAGCCCTTTCAGCATCCCTGAGATGTTGCCCGGCTGTCCCTCCTTGGAGGCAGTCGGGGGAAGATTATCACTGTACCCAGAAGCCTGGCATTCCCTCACTCAAGACAGATGGGTACAGTCGATCATATCCAAGGGTTACATAATTCCTTTCGAGGAAAGTCCTTTCCCCTCAAATTCTCTTCCAGATGTACCACCCGGTCTAAGGGAAATTGCAGAGTTAGAAGTCTCAAAACTACTGCAAAAAAGAGCCATTCAGCCAGTTACAACAGACCATTCAGAGCCCGGAATCTACTCAAGGTTCTTTTTGGTCCCCAAAAAGACGGGAGACTGGAGACCAATATTGGATCTCAGCAGACTCAACAAGTCTGTGAGGAAATCAAGATTCCGAATGGTCACTCTTCAGTCAATTATGCCCTTCTTACAGAAGGACAACTGGATGTGCTCAATAGATCTTCAGGATGTGTACTATCACATCAAAATTCACAGACGCCCAGGAGATTTCTCCGCTCGGCTGGGGTCCAGTCATTTCCAGTTCAGAGCCCTGCCCTTTGGTCTCACTACAGCCCCCAGAGTGTTCACCAAATGCATGGCAGTGGTCACGGCTCACCTGAGACGTCAAGGATTCCAGGTGTTTCCGTATCTCGACGACTGGCTCCTGTCAGCCACCACCAGGCATCAGCTTATTCAAGCCAGGGATTACACAATAAGTCTTTGTTCTCATTTGGGCATCTCGATCAACTTCGAAAGTCATCCTTATCGCCCTGCCAGTCTATTACTTTCATAGGCAAACTTAAACACTGTTCGTATGTCAGCTACCCTTACAGATCAAAGAGTTTCAGACATTCAGAGTCATGTCAGGATCATTCTGGCCAACAAGAAAGTACAGGCCAGAATGGTTCTAAAGGTATTAGGCCTCATGGCTGCGGCCATTACTCTTCTTCCCTGGCTCGATTCTACATGCCTTCTTCAGTGGATGCTGTTCACACAGTGGTCGTACCAACAACTTCCAATGTGTCACCAGATTCTGGTGACACAGACTTGCAAAGATCATCTTGCTTGGTGGATCACATCTCCTCAGGTTCACCAAGGCAGGTACTTTGTACCCCATCCCCGATGGCCACTGTCACCACGGATGCCTCCCTGATCGGGTGGGGGGGGTCATTATCAGGGCAGGATGGTTCACGGGACGTGGCAGCCGCTCGAGTACCATCTGCACATAAATGTCCTGGAGATGAGAGCAGTGCTTTTAACGTTGCAAGCCCTCAACGACTTTCTTCCCGTAGGGACAATTGCAGTCCACACAGACAACATGTCTGTAGTTTGGTATATCAACAAACAGGGCGGAACCAAGTCCTACCCCTTGTGTCGAGAAGCACTCAGACTATGGCAATGGGCGATCTCCTCTCATCGGTTTCTGGTAGCAACGCATATCCCTGGGAAAACCAACATTGTAGCAGACAGATTGAGCAGAGCTATTCTCATGCCTCACGAGTGGTCTCTCAAGCAATCTATAGCGGAAGAGATATTTCTGGAATGGGGTCGTCCATGTTACGATCTTTTTGCTACTCCCCAAAACAGCAAATGCCCAGACTTCTTCTGTCTCTTCCCTCTACCAGGCCACCCCCAGAGACGCTCTGACCCAGGATTGGCCCCAGGGACTTCTTTATGCCTTCCTCCATTTCCAGTGATCCCTCAAGTTATCCAGAAAGCTACCGCTTTGAGAGCCAAATTGATTCTCATTGCCCCTTACTGGCCTCGACAAGTTTGGTTCCGTTCCTCCATCATCACCTTTTGGTGCAGCCGTGGCATCTGGACCCAGTGCCAGATCTTCTGATTCACCAATCCGGTCAGCTGCACCGGTCTATCCCTTCTCTCAACCTCACAGCATGGTTGCTCCACTTCCTTCCTTAGCCAGGCTTCCTTTGATCTCTAACCCAGTTAGAGACATCATAGTAGCTTTTAAAATCCTCTACCAGGAGGATTTATACAAGCAAATGGAAACGTTTCTCTTATTGGGCTAAGGCCAAGAATATTGATCCTTTCACTGCCCCTGTTCAGGCAGTCCTGGACTTCTTAGCAGAGATTTTTCATGCAGGCTCCTCTTCTTCCACAGTCAGAGTTCAATTGGCTGCTATCTCCAACTTTCATGTCGGGTCGCAGATCACAATATTATGTCCCATAGGCTCTGCAGGGCCTTCTTGAAAGGAATTTTCCTACTAAAGCCTCCAATCAGGAATCCTCCTCCTCAGTGGGATCTAAATTTAGTGCTGACATCCTTGATTCTTCCACCCTTCGAGCCAGCTGTTTCTTGTTCCCTGAAATTTCTTTCTTGGAAAACTTTATTCCTAGCGCCTATTACATGCGCCAGGAGGGTGTCTGAACTTCATGCTCTATCGGTTCGACCCCCCTATTTGGTTTTTCACAAAGACAGAGTATCTTTGAGAACTAATCCGACCTTTTTGCCTAAGGTCGCTTCAAAGACCAATTTGAATCAATCCATTGATCTCCCTGTATTTTTCCCAAACTATTCAGACAGAGCTGAACAAAAACTACATTATCTTGATGTCCACCGTCAACTTAGATATTATTTGGACAGAACAAAAAAATTTAGAAAATCTGATCAACTTTTTGTTTCCTATGCGGATAATAAAAAAGGCCTTCCTGTTTCTAAAGTGACCTTGTCCAGATGGCTTTCTTCGGTCATCTCTGAAATTTATCTGCTCAGGGGAAAACAGCTGTGCTCAAAACCTAAAGCACATTCAACTAGGAGCTTAGCTACTTCTACAGCCTTTCAAGCTAGACTTCCTTTAGACACTATTTGTGCAGCGACCACTTGGGCCACTCCTCACACTTTTGTTTCCCATTACAAATTGGACTTGGCCTCCAGGGACAGAGCCAGTTTTGGCTCTACAGTCCTCAAGAGTCTGTTCCATTGAGCCACCCAGGATAGAGGTGCTAGGGACGGTCCCATCAAGCAAGAATGAAGGCGAGATTGACAACTTAACATTAAGAAGTTATGTACCTACCATAACGCTCCATGTTAGTTGTCTTCTCTCTTCTTCTTGCACCTCCCTCCTTCCCCAGGCCTGGACAGACCTTGTTATAAGAAATTATTATGCTGAAGACCATTCAGACCTGGTCCTTCTTCCATCCTGTAAGTTTCTTCTTCCTTTTGGAAGTGTTTTATGCTTGGTGCTATTGCCCTTTGTCATCAAACGAGATCTGGGTACTTACCGCCTTGCATCATGGGATATGGGGCTGCCTCGAGCTGGTAAAAGTGACTCTCGAGCTTAGCAAGTGCTGAGTCGGAGCCGAGGGATCGGCTCCGAACCCATCAAGCAAGAAAGAAGGCGAGAGAAGACAACTAACATGGAACGTTATGGTAGGTACATAACTTCTTATTCACTTCAGCGACTTTTGCTCTCTGTTCACTGAACTACTTAACCCGTTTTACTAGGTTGCAAAGAGTTCTCCTTAAGGAGTTGGGAGATGCTCTTCAGGGTACAGTAGCTGCAGGTGCCTCTGATAAAGTTGCTGCCCAGCTTTCTACCCTAAATTCTATTGTCAACTCATCCATGCGTCTCATATCCTATGCAGCTGATGGAACAAGTAGGGCAGCTGGTACAGGAATCTCTCTTAGAATACATTCCTGGCTGCGCTTGTGTTCCTTCGCAGAGCCCTTCAAGTCATCCTTCGTTAACTCCCCCTTTGATGGCTCATCCCTTTTTGGGCTTAAAGTGAAGGAAACCTTGACCAGCTGTGAACAGGAGGGAAAGACTCTGTCTGCTGTCGGAGTCCGTTTTTCCACTCCTACCCGACCTTATCCCAGAGGTCAAAGGGGAGGAAAAATGTGGTTCCGGAAAGCCCAAGGAGCCTTTCAGGACACATGTGGTGAACCCCCCCTCCAGGGGCAGAGGAGGGGGTAAAAGTGGAAGACACCGCCCTCGCGGCAGAGGGGGTCCGCAACATCAGAGTGACAGAGAGCACGTCTCTGGGCAACCCTACCAGTGCTCCTGAAAGGAAGCCCAACTGTCCTGCTCTGGAGGCAGTCAGTGGTCGCTTATCTTTGTACCCAGATGCCTGGTAAAAAATAACAAAAGACAGCTGGGTACAAAGTGTCATTTCCAGAGGGTACTTAATATCATTCGCCACACCTCCTCTGTCCATAAGGAGAATCCCGAACGTTCCACCCAGTTACAGGGAACAAGCAACTATAGTGGTCCGAAAGTTGCTAGAAAAAAGTCATCCAGCTAGTCCCAGCAGACCAATTAGGATCCGGAACTTACTCAAGATTCTTTTTGGTTCCAAAGAAAACAGGGAACTGGAGACCCATTTTGGACCTCAGCAGACTCTACCAATATGTAAAGAAAGAGAAGTTCCAGATGATCACGCTTCAGTCTGTACTTCACTTCTTAGGGAAAGACAATTGAATGTGCTCGATAGATCTCAAGGATGCGTACTACCACATAATGATGGCCAGGCCATCCAGATATCACCTGCGTTTCCGGCTGGGAGCCAATCATTTTCAGTTTCGAGCCCTGCCCTTTGGTCTCACTACAGCACCCAGAGTGTTCACCAAATGCATGGCAGTGGTCACGGCTCACCTGAGGTGTCTAGGATTCCAGGTGTTTCCATACCTAGATGATTGGCTCCTCACCGCCACCACCAGACATCAACTTATTCAGGCAAGGGAGTACACTCTGTCACTCTGCAGTCATCTAGGCATTACACTCAACTCAGAAAAGTATGCCTTGTCGCCATGGCAGCATATCGTTTTTATCTGGGCAGAGCTAGACACTTCAACCACCTCTCTAAGGCTACCAGTAGAGAGAGTCTTTCTTTTTCGTCAGCATGTCAGCACATTGGTATCGAAAGACAGAGCACTGGCTTTAGAAGATCTAAAAGTATTGGGTATGATGGCTGTAGCAATCCTAGCCATACCATTAGCGAGAATGCATATACGGATCCTTCAATGGCTGATGTTCACTCAATGGTCTTACCAGGAACTACCCATGGACCACACAATACTGATTACAAGCTCTTGCAAGAAGGACCTCCAGTGGTGGTTGAAGTCTCTTCATGTCACCATAGGGTGCCCCTTTGTTCTACCCCATCCAGTAGCCATTGTGACCACGGATGCTTCCCTGATAGGGTGTGTGTGTGTGGGGGGGCATTTTCAGAGAAAGACTGCCCAAGGCACATGGACCGATCAGGAGTCACATTTGCATATCAATATTCTGGAGATGAAAGCAGTACTTTTGGTGTTGCAGTACTTCCAGGACTCTCTTCCTCTAGGAATGATTGCCATTCAGACAGACAATATGTCAGTAGTCTGGTACTTGATCAAGCAAGGAGGAACAAGATCTTACCCCCTTTGCCGAGAAGCCCTCAGAGTTTGGCAGTGGGCTGTTTCCTCCCAGCGCTTTCTGTTGGCAATGCACATCCCAGGGAGATCCAACGTGATAGCAGACAAACTAAGCAGGTCAATCTTGTTGCCACACAAGTGGTCCCTCAAGAAAGAGATTGTGGACAGGATTTTCTGCAAATGGGGCCAGCCTTGCTGCGACCTTTTTGCCAGTCACATCAACACAAAATGCAGAAGCTACTTTGCCCTGATTCCCCCTCTGGGAGAAGCCCAGAGGGACGCACTCGTACACGATTGGCCTCCGGGTCTCCTCTATGCATTTCCACCAATACCACTGATACCGAAGGTTCTACAGAAAGCAAAATCCCTGGGAAGGACCATCATCCTTTATAGCCCCTAATTGACTTCGGCAGATTTGGTTCCCATTCCTTCAACATCATCTCTTGGAGGATCCCTGGATTTTGGACCCAGTTCCCAACCTTCTGACATACCCGTCAGGGGACCTTCATCCTTCTCTGCAGTTATTGAAGCTGACAGCTTGGCTGCTCCAGTTCCCCTCATAGCCAGGCTTCATAACCTTTCCAATGAGACAAATCAGATCCTTTTGTCTTCTCACAAGCCGTCAGCTAGAAAATTATATCTTAGTAAGTGGAAGAGATTTTCCATATGGGCCTCTAGGAATAATAATAATCCTTACCAAGGCTCCATGACATCCATACTAGAATTCTTGACTATGATGTTTAATAAAGGATTGGCAGCAGCAACAGTTCAGGTTCAGTTGGCTGTTATTTCTAATTTTTTATCTTGGGGTTGACTGTTTAAATATCATGTCCCACAAGTTATCCAAAGCCTTTCTCAAGGGGACATTTCATGTGAGACCACCTGTGAAAACTCCATATTCTCCATGGAATCTAAATTTTATGTTCTCACATATAATTCTCCCTCCTTTTGAACCAGCATCATCTTGTGACCTCAAATATTTGTCGTGGAAAACCATTTGTCTGGTAGCAATTACTTCTGCCTGCAGAATGTCAGAGCTTCAGGCTTTATCTATCAGCCCTCCTTATTTAATTTTTCATGCTGACAGAGTATCACTTAGGACAAATCCTTTCTTTTTGCCCAAAGTTTGTTCAGAAACCAATATTAACCAAGTTATTGAGTTACCAGTTTTCTTCCCTAATCATTCTAAGTTAGAGTATATGCTGCAACAACTTGATGTTCACAGATAGCTCAGATTTTGTTTGAATAGAACAAAAGATTTCAGGAAATCAGACCAGCTTTTTGTTTCATTCTCTGAATCCAGGAAAGGTAGACCAGTCACTAAAACAACTCTGTCTAAATGGTTATCTGATTGTATCACTTTTGTCTGTTCAGCTGCTAATATGCCCTTGCAACACAAGATTAAAGCTCACTCAACCAGAGCAGTTTCTACATCCTCTGCATTTTCAGCCAAACTTCCCCTTGATAATATTTGTGTAGCAGCCACTTGGTCAAAACCTCATACCTTTATCACTCATTACAAAGGTGATAAGGCCTCCAGGGACAGGGCTTCCTTTGGGTCCACGGTCCTGAAAAATGTATTCCCGTGAGCCACCTGAGATGGATGGTGCTTGGGATGCTTCCCATCAGTCAAGAATGAACGGCGAGATTGAACAACGTCACATTAAAAAGTTATGTACTCACCATAACGTTCCATGTGAGTTGTTCATCTTGCATTCATTCATATGTCCCTCCCTCCTACCCCTCCTGGCTGATAGCTAGCTGACCTAGATGTTGTTTCATCCTGGTTGCTCAAATTCTTCTTCCTTTCTAAAGGGGAATAACTATTATATATGGTTATAGTATGTGCAGCAAACAAGATCTGAGGTAATTCATGAGTGCATCATGGGATAGGGGCTTGGCCTCAAGCTACTGGAAGACCTCCAGCTTTGCATATGGCTGTACCGGAGCTGAGGGATTGGCTCCGAACCCATCAGTCAAGAATGAAGGTGAGATGAGCAACTCACATCGAACGTTATGGTGAGTACATAACTTCTTATTTTTTCAGTCGAGAACGCAGTGTGAAGAACTGTGTGTAAATATATATATTTTTTTTTCTTCATTGCTACATAGCATTATTGTGTTTAGGGCAGGATTTATGGTTTTGGGGACTGCCTTTGAAGTTTTTACCTCCAAAACTTGACTTGGATGGTCATTTGCTTTATTGACTCACACAGGCTTTGCTACCTACCTTACTGATGCTCTTTTTGTGAGAACTGTGGAGCAGACATTGGTCTCCTTGGCTCTTCTTCCATTCAAAGGAAGTATGTCTTGGATCCTTGTGACTGTATCACCACCTCTGATGCCAATGTGTGACTCTTCTATCGCCAAACTGAGTTCCTTGGACCATCATCGTTGTCCTTTTGGTGTCAGTCCCTTTGGTACAGACACTTACAGCTACTAAGGACCAAGAGTTAGTCACATCTTCTGTGGCTGATCATTAGCCCATACCAGGGCAAGGGAGAACCACTGTTGTCAGTTTTGGGGGGAAATAGCGGATAAAAGTTTACTGCTTAGCCAGGTTAGGTGCTTCTTAATTGGGATAGTATCCCTGTCATGAGTCAGTCTTTTCTAGTGAGTTTCCCAGGAAAGCGAAACCAGTGAGGTATGTGACTTCTCTTTGTTTTCTCTCTGTCTTGAGCAGAGAATTCTTAGTGGAATTACTAAAGGGACTGCTTCTACCCTTGAATATTTTTATTTATGTTTCTCCACTGACTGTTAATAAGAAAAGACAAATATTTCCCTCTCTTCTGTTACAGATTCATGGTTAGAACATCATGGACTGTTAGGAGACAGTTCCGTATTTCTCCTTAAGCTGAAGATTCTGTTTCTGAGTAGAGTTTCTGCATATTTCCCTCCAGTATAGTATTTATGTTATGAAATTGTAGCAGAGTGAAATATTTGATCTGATGTTGTAAGTCTTTATTAATTCCTTACTGATAGGACTTTCTTTCCGTCCTCGGAACCGACACGGCCATTTCCAAGCTCTGGCCAGTCAAAAACTCTCAGCTAAGACCTGCCCATAATGCCCCTCTCATAGTCTCTTCAGATCTCGTTTGCCCCGTTCCTCGTCAGATGTGCCAAGCCTTCACTCTCAAAGCGAAGTGTAAAATTTGTGTATTTTTGTGTAGTTTCTCTCAAAACTTTACCCTTTTCAGTCAGTCTCGCTAATTCTCCTCTCGCCTGTAAACTTCTACTTCCTACCCCCTCTACCTTTGGTAGTTACCCTTATACCATCGTTGGTACTGTCCCTCTCTCCTACCTTTGGTAAGCCCTTTTTTTACCATTTGTGGTACTTCTAGGTACAAAAAAAAAATCTTTCTCTTTTCACTTGTTGATGTTCTTCGTGTTTCACTATTGCAGTCATTACATTTGGGTTATCTGCTTGCAGGTAGACCAAAGTCGGCCTGATTGACCAAGTCTTGGGTCCTGCGTCAGTTGCTGTCCCTTCTTCCATGACGTCAGGTCGTCAGGGGTATAAAACATGCAGCCGACGGCATTGCATCAGTCTTTCTTGCTGAGAGTTGCCTGAAGTAGAAGCAGTTCGCAAGTGCCGGTCGGCCAACTCCTGAAATTTTTGTTTTTGAGTTTCAGAACCAAAGTCTTCAGCTAAAGCTAAGTACCCCATTGGGGAAACTTTTTCTTGCTCCTTACCGATGTCAGTAAAAGTTAATAATTGCATTACTTGTGGAAAGCAAATATCTCAAAGATTTTCATTCGTACTGTATTCCTTGCCTAGGTCCTGACCACGACGTACCTTGCTGTCGGTTTTTTGCTTTATTTAATCAGCGCACTATCCATCGTCGGTATATTTTCGCCTCTAAATATTTCGGTTCATGGTTTAATTATCGAGAAATGTCGTCAGTTAGCCAACCGACTACCGGGATTCCAAAAAAATGCAAAGATAAAGACAGAGACAGGCCGCCGAGGTCCAAAACTCCCGACGATGCTTCTCCTAAGCCAGTCGCCAGTTCGTCGGTACTCAGTGAGGCGCTTTTGCAGCCCCTGATACCCACTAGTTCTGATTTGCAGGCCTCTACTGAGACCCATTCGGAGTCCGGTATGCCGGGAGATGCTTCAACTATGGAACCCACGGATGTCTCTACCTTGGATGGGTCCAGAGCCACTGTGCAGGCACCGGCTTCTGAGGGTGTATTCAGGCCTATGGACTTGCATATTAAACCAATGCCTCTTTCTTTACTTAGGGCTAAATCTCGATTCATGCCTAAAAAACCAACGCCCAGGCCACATGCTCAGGTGTCTATGCCTAAAAAAAAAATTGTAATAATGGCTGAATATCTAATAACTCTAATCAGAGGTCGCCAACCCCCCCCCCCCCTCTAAGAGGCCTAGAACTGAAGTTGATCATGAATCTTCTGATCAGGATTCTGTTTTTTCTGATTCTTCTGATGATCTGGATTTGCCCTTGTCTACTTATGAAGAGTCTGATGCAGAGGACTCCATTCCCTCTGCTTCCCCTCCTGAGGATTTTTCTTTTGGGGAAACCTTACATACTCTAAGGGAGCATTTCAACTGGGAAAGCCAGAATTTTTCTGATTCAAAAAAGAGGCTTAGGGATTTCCATCTCCTACCTCAGCATAGGCCTTTAGCTATTCCTCCTGTACTAGACATTGTTGATGATGCTTTTTCGGAATCTAGTTTGGCCCCTGATTCCCTGCCTCCTGCTCCCAGAAAACCTGACAGATACTACAGGGTCCCTGAGTCCCTGAGTCCCACAAGTTCCTTTTTAAAAATCCTATTGCAGATCCAGAGACTATTTCACAGGGGCCCAAAAGCATTAAGGCTTCAACTGCTAAAAATCCTACCCCTTCTGATAGAGACTCCAGGGCACTGGATAGATGGGGTAAGAAGGTTTACACTTCTGCAACCTGCAACCTTGGCCGTTAGGGCTTTAAACTGCCAGTTTCATATGTTAACGTATCAGCAACATGTTATTGGACTGCTTAAACAGAAAATTATGTTGATTCCTGACTGTGTGGAAAATAAAGAATTACAGGATTTAATGCATTCTGCTGAACAAGTTGGAAAACATACTTTGCAGTGTGGTTTTGATTCCTTAGAGGCCTCTTGCAGGGCTGCTGTTACTGGGTCTCTGCTCAGAAAGCATGCTTGGCTTAAGGAGCAGTCTTTGCTTGATCATGTTAAAGCTAAATTGTTGGATGCTCCTTTAAATCAGGACCGCCTGTTTGGCAACAAGGCTGAGGAAGTTCTTAAAAAGATGGAAGATAAAGCTAAATCAATGCAAACTGTTAAAGATTTTTGTACAAGTTCAGCCTCCTAGATTTAGTAGACACTGCCCCTCTAAGAATTGGTCCTTTCCAGCCCCTTCCAGGTCTTCTCAAGCCAAACCCAGACACAGCAAAAATCCCAGGTTTCAGTCCCAGGGGACACACAGAACTAATCAGTGGGGGCCTCCACTTCCAAATCTGGGAATAATAAGACTCCCCCCTATGGTAAACTGTCTCAATGACTTCCTTTTAAAATTTCCAAGCACTTATCAACTGGCTGCCCCTTTGAAGATTGCTCTTCATGCAAACAATTGGGAACTCATTATCCAGGACAAATGGGTTTTAAATATAGTGTCCCAGGGATACAGATTTCACTTCCACAAGTTGCGAACACCAAGCGGGTGGCCGAACCTACCCCTAAATCAGTGGGCAGAGGCTCAAAACAAGTTCTTTCTCTGTTAAGCATGAGGGCTATTCAACTGGTACCAGAAAAGGAAAAGGGACAAGGTTTCTACTTGAGACTTTTCCTGGTACCCAGAAAAGACAATTAATGGCGTGCTATCCTGGACCTGTCTACTCTAAACACCTTTTTGGAGATTCCAAAATTCAAGATGCTGGCTCTTCACCAATTACTTCGTATGCTAGGCAAATATGCCTGGTTGGCAACACTAGATTTAAAAGAAGCATACCTGCACATCCCAATCAGAGAATCTTGCAGAAGATACCTATGTTTCAAAGCAGGCTACACGCACTATCAGTTCTCTGCACTGCTCTTTGGCTTATCTACTGTGCCCATGTTATTCACAAAATGCCTAGCTCCAGTTATTGCATTTTGCAGGCAAAGAAATATTCAAATATACCCATACCTGGACGATTGTCTAATTCAGGCAGAAAGCCAGGACATACTGCTGAATCATCTGGCCTTTGTACAAAGGGTTCTAACTTGTCTGGGGTACACCATAAATGAAAAGAAATCACACTTGGTACCCTGTCAACAAATTATATTCCTGGGAGCAAGCTTGAATGCAACTTCCCAGATGGCTTACCTCACACCAGAGAAACAAATCCATTTGACAACCTACTTCAAACAAGTGGCCACAAAACCCTGCTATCTGCAAGACAAATACTGCAAGCCTTGGGGTTCATAGCCTCCTGCATTCTTCTAATTCCATTTACAAGACTGCATATGAGGAAACTACAGTGGTATCTAAAAAGCCTATGGTGTCAACATTCTCAAGACCTAGAAACAATGATTCCTTTCATACCTTGCCTATGCCTAGAGTTCCTTTGGTGGGCAGAGGCCTGCCACCAAAACAAGGGACTACCTTTCACACCACCCCCTGCTGCCCAAACCCTAACAGATGCATCAGACTATGCATGGGGGGGCTCACCTGGGAGGGGAGGTGCATTCAGGTCAAATGGAACCCAAGTCAAATGCACCTGCATATCAATCAAAAAGAAATGTTAGCTGTACAGAATGCTCTGACAGCCTTCAAAGACCACATTCTTAAAGGAAAACTAATGATAAAGATGGACAACACCACTGTTATGTGGTACATAAACAAGCAGGGGGGTACACATTCTTACCCCCTCTGCAGACTAGCCATGGCATTGTAGAACACAGCCTTGAGCTACCAAGTGCACCTACAAGCTCAATTCCTGCCAGGAAAATTAAATACACTGGCAGACGGACTAAGTAGAAACCTCATGGACCCACATGGAAACTGGTACCAAGGATTTTCAACATGTTGACAAGCAAATGGGGGAGCCCAGATATAGACCTGTTTACCTCTCCCCAGAACTACAAATTGGACAAATTTTGCACAAGGACTCCCCACAAACAAGCCTGGAAAGTGGATGCTCTGTCCTTCAGCTGGAAAAACCTATCGGTCTATGCCTTCCCCCCTCTGCCTCTGCTCCCCATAGTACTACTAAAAATCAAACAGGACAAACCAAGGATGATTTTGATGGCGCCAGACTGGCCGCACAACACTGGTACCCCCTCCTGTGTAGTGTGTCATGGTTATCTCCATGGCACCTGCCTCAGACTCCTTCCCTGCTGTCTCAGCAGGAGAACTCGATTCTGCACCCTCAGCTTCTAACACTGAAACTTGCAGCCTGGCTAATTACTTAATCTCTCCCTTACCATCCCACAACAAACCTGTGATGGATATAATTTGAGGCAAGGAGGCCTAGTACTACAAAATCTTATGCTGAAAAATGGAAAAGATTCTGTGCCTGGAACCACACTCAATGGATGAGCACAGCAGCGCCTTATTTACCTCAGATTTTACAATACTTAACTGAGATGCTTCACAAGCGCCTGTCTTTTTCCTTCATTAAAATCCATGCCTCAGCCATTTCAGCTCATTATAACACAGAAGCTCCCCTGGGTGGCCGCAGTGGTGCAGCGGTTAGCGTTGTCGCCTCACAGCAAGATGTTCTCCAGTTCGATCCTCGGCTGGGGTGCCTTCTGTGCGGAATCTGCATGTCCTCCCTGTGGTCATGTGGGTTTCCTCCGGGTGCTCCGGTTTCCTCCCACATCCCAAAGACATGCTGTAGGTGGATTGGACACTCTCTAAAATTGGCCCTAGGTATAAGTGTGTGCGTGCATGTGCCTTCTGTGGAAGGTTGGGTGCCGGGCTGGCAACTGGACACTGTAAAACTCTGCTGCCAATCATGAGCGACAGGTGATCCGCTGTGGCGACCCCTAACCGGGAAAAGCCGAAAGAAGAAGAAGAAGAAGATAACACAGAACCTCCCCTCTTCTCTCATCTACTGCTCAAGCAGTTCCTCAGAGGGGTCAAAAATTTGAGACCACTCAGGAGAGCTCCAACCCCAGCCTGGGACCTTAACTTTTTGTCTTGGAGAAACTCACTCTACCTCCTTTCGAGCCAGCTGCTACTGCAGACTTAAAATTTCTTTCTTGGAAAACAGCTTTCCTTTTAGCAATTACTTCAGCTAGAAGGGTATCTGAATTACAGGCCCTTATGGCACTGGAGCCTTTCATCATCTTTCATGCGGACAGGGTGTCCCTCAGAACCAATCCATCTTCATGCCTAAGGTGGTATCCAGTGTGGCTCTTAATCAGTCCATTCATTTGCCAACCTTCTTTCTCAATCCACAGAATAAGGGGGAATGTATACTGCATTCCTTAGATGTGCACAGACAACTTAGAATGTTCATCGTGTTTCACTGCTGCAGTCATTACACTTGGGTTATCCTGCCATCAGGCGGTCCCGCAGTCGGCCAAAGTTCCAAAGTCTTGGTCCGGCGAAGGTTGCTGTCGCTTCTTCCCTGACGTCAGTGTGCCAGGGGTATATAAGTTACATCCGACGCCATTTTCTTCAGTCTTTCTTGCCGCGTGGTGCCCGAAGCAAAAGCAGTTCTCAAGTGCCGGTCGGCTGACTCCTGAGATTTTTGAAGTCGAATTTCAGATCCGAAGTCTTCAATAAAGCTAAGTATTGGGAAACTTTTTTCTTGCCTCAGACCGATGTCAGAAAAAGTTAATAATTATATTTCTTGTGGGAAGCAAATACCTCATAAGGACTTCCACTCTTACTGTATTCCATGCCTAGGCCCTGATCACGACGTCACTAGTTGTCAGTTTTGTGCTAGATTTAACAAATGCACTATAAAAAGAAGTTTTGATTTTGCTTTGCACTACTTTGGCCGAAGGTTCAATTATACTATGCCGTCGGAGCAACCGACGACCGCAATTCTCAAAAAAACGCAAAGACAAGGATAAAGACAGACATCCGAGGTCCAAAACCGACGACGGAGCCTCTTCTAGGCCAGTCGCCAGTTCGCCGGTTCTCAGTGAGGCTCTTTCGCAGCCCCTGACACCCGCTACCTCAGAGCAACAGGCCGCCTCCGACTCCCACGTGGAGACAACTAGGCCTCTGGAAACTCAAGGTATTGGGCCTACGGAAACTAATCCCTCAGATGGGTCCGGAGCCACTGAGCAGGCATCGGCTTCTGAGGGTGTTTTCAGACCTTCACAACTTACCATTAAAGCAACAGCCAAGACAAAAGCACCATTAAAGCAACAGCCAAGACAAAAACACCATTAAAGATAAAGAAGCAAGTACAGCATTCTCCTGGACAGTCCTCCATGCCTAAGAAACAGATGCTTAAAATGGCCGAAGACCTCATTACTGTAATCAGGGGTTCCCATCTCCCTCCTGAGAAAAGGCCTAGGCAGGATGCAGACTATGATTCCTCTGATCAGGTTTCCATTTCCTCTGATTCCTCTTCAGACCAGGGATACTCAATACCCCCCTTTGAGGACTCTGATGCTGAAGAATCTATCCCTTCAGCCTCTCCTCCTGAGGATTACTCTTTTGGGGAAACTTTACATACTATGAGGGAGCATTTCCATTGGGAAAGTCAAGATTATTCAGAATCCAAGAAAAGGCTCAGGGACTTCCTTTTATTGCCTCAGCATAGGCCCCTGGCTATTCCGCCTGTGTTAGAGATTGTGGATGATGTGTTCTCTGAATCCAGCTTATCTCCTGATTCTTTGCCCCTTGCCCCAGCCAAGCCAGATAGGTATTATAGAGTCCCTGACTCTCACAAATTTCTTTATAAAAACCCTTCTGCTGACCCAGAAACCATTTCCCAGGGTCCCAAAGGGGTTAAGGCTTCCATTGCAAAAAATCCAGTCCCCTCTGACAGAGATTCTAGAGCATTGGATAGATGGGGGAAGAAAGTTTACACTTCTGCAACTTTAGCAGTAAGGGCTTTAAATTGCCAGTTTCACATGCTTAAGTACCAACAATATTTAATGGCTCAGTTAAAACAGAAAATGCTTGCAAATTCAGAAGCTCGTGACAATAAAGAAATGCAGGAATTATTGCATGCAGTTGAACAGGTGGGAAACCATACTCTGCAATGTGGTTTTGATTCTTTAGAGGCCTCTTGTAGAGCCGCAGTTACAGGTTCTGTGATTCGAATACATGCTTGGTTAAAAGAACAAAGTTTACCTGATCATGTTAAGGCAAAATTATTGGATGCTCCTTTACAGCATGATACCTTGTTTGGTGTTAAGGCAGAAGAGGTGTTAAAGAAAATGGAGGATAAAGCTAAATCTATGCAAACAGTCAAAGATTTCTTACAGGTACAGCCACCTCGATTTAGCAGAAATTGGCCTACAAAGAATTGGTCCTTTCCAGTGTCAGACAGGCCACAGAGAGGCAGATACAGACGCTCAAGAGGCAGATCTCAACCCCAAGTCTCTAACAGACAACGACAGTGAGGTACTTCAACCCCAAAAGGAGGTGAGTACAAGTCTCAACCTTACAGGAAACAGTCCCAATGACTTCCCCCTTCGTATGCCAAGCACTTACCTGTTGGTAGCCCCCTTAGGGGGAAAACTAGCACTTTTCTCTCAAAATTGGCAAACAATCACCCAAGACAAATGGGTTCTGAATATTGTATCTCAAGGTTACAGGTTCCACTTTCACACTTTACCAAGGCTAAAATGAATGCCAAACCTACCACAGAATCAATGGGCAGAGGCTCAAAAACAAATTTCAGCCCTCATGGACATGAGAGCTATTCAAAAAGTACCACAGCAGGAACAAGGACAAGGATTTTACTCAGGACTATTCCTGGTCCCCAGAGAGGACAAAGCCTTGAGACCCATACTAGACCTTTCAACTCTAAATACTTACCTGGATGTTCCGAAATTCAAAATGTTGACACTACAGCAGCTTCTTCCCATGTTGGGCAAGAAGGCTTGGCTTGTTACTTTGGACCTCAAAGAGGCATACCTGCATGTCCCTATCAAAGAAGATTGCAGAAGATACCTCAGATTCAAAGCGGGTACAATGCACTACTAATTCTCTGCACTGCCCTTTGGCTTATCTACTGCGCCCAGGGTCTTTACAAAGTGCCTGGCACCAGTAATTGCATTTTGCGGACAAAAAGGAATTCAAATATATCCATACCTGGATGACTGCCTCATTCAAGCAGAGAGAAAGGACATTCTTCTAAAGCATTTGGCGTTTGTAAAAAGGTTGCTAATTTCTCTAGGGTACACAGTAAACGAAAACAAGTCAAAACTAGTGCCCTCACAACAGATGGTATTCCTGGGTGCCAGCTTAAATACAGCGGCCCAGATGGCTTATCTCACGCCAGACAAACAAGGACAACTGACTCAATATTTTCAATTACTGGCAAAAAAGTCCCATCTCCCTGCTAGAAAAATTCTGCAGGCCCTGGGATTCATGGCATCCTGCATACTACTAATTCCATATGCCAGACTGCATATGAGGAAATTACAATGGTACCTAAAAAGTGTTTGGACTCAACACTCTCACAGTTTAGAAGCAGTAATACCAATAATTCCCTGCCTACAACAGGAGTATCGATGGTGGGCACAGGCATGTCACCTCAACAAGGGTCAGCCTTTCACTCTACCCACAGCCAGGCAGACTCTAACAACAGATGATTCGGATTACACCTGGGGAGCACACATGGCAGGAAAATGTATTCAGGGCAAGTGGACCACAGACCAAATGCATCTTCACATCAATCGAGATGTTGGATGTTCAAAATGCCCTAACAGCTTTCAAGGAACTTCTGATTCCAGGGCAATTATTATTAAAGACAGACAACACCACAGTAATGTGGTACATAAACAAGCAAGGGTACACTCATTCTTATCCCCTATGCAGGCAAGCCATGACCTTGTGGAACACAGCTCTAACTTATCAAGTTCATCTGCAAGCACAATTCCTGCCAGGAAAGAAAAATACCCTGGCAGACGATCTAAGCAGAAATATGATGGACCCTCACGAATGGAAATTGAATCCACAAATCTTCAGCATGGTAAAGCAAAAATGGGGATGCCCAAACATAGACCATTTTGCCTCCCCACGGAATTGCCAACTACAAAAATTCTTCACAAGGACTTGCCACACACAAGCATGGAAAGTGGATGCTCTTTCGTTCAGCTGGAAAAGCCTAAAGGTTTATGCATTCCCACCACTGCCTCTCCTTTCAAAGGTACTCCTAAAAGCCAGACAAGAAAAAACACAGATGATCCTGATTGCTCCAGACTGGCCACGCCAGCACTGGCACCCAATCTTAAAGAACTTAGCTCAAGGCCCACCATGGATTTTGCCTCAAATTTCACACCTTCTGACTCAACAAAACAATCAGATCCTGTACGATCAGCTCAAAACCCCAAACCTGGCTGCATGGCAGATTCATTAGTCAAACATGCAACACCTCTCTATAAAGCGGTTATGGATGTCATTTTGGAAGCCAGGAGGCCTAGCACCAGGAGATCTTACTCAGAAAAATGGAAGAGATTCTGTGCCTGGAACCAGGCTCAAAGCCTTGACCCTCTTATCCCAAACATTCCTCAGATTTTACGATACTTAACTGAGATGCTGGACAAAGGCCTATCCTTCTCATCAATTAAGATCCACGCCTCTGCCATTTCAGCACATTACAACTCGGATCCTCCTTTATTCTCTCATCCCTTGCTAAAACAGTACCTCAGAGGGGCTAAAAACATAAGGCCGCCCCGGAGAGCACCAACACCAACTTGGGACCTCTACTTTGTTCTGGAAAAACTGATCCTGCCACCTTTTGAGCCAGCCAATACAGCCGATCTAAAATTTTTATCATGGAAAACAGCTCTGCTCCTGGCAGTAACTTCAGCACGAAGAGTCTCAGAGCTACAGGCATTAATGGCAGTGGAACCTTTTATAATTTTTCATCAGGACAAGGTTTCTTTAAGGACAAACCCTACCTTTATGCCAAAGGTGGTATCTAGTGTGGCTCTTAACCAAACCATCCATTTGCCAACCTTTTATCCAAACCCCCAGAATAAAGGGGAGAAACTTCTGCACTCTTTGGACATACACAGGCAGCTACGTTTCTACTTGGACAAAACAAAAGCTTTCAGGAAAACTGAGCAACTGTTTGCAGAATATGCTGCAGGATCACAGGGCAAGGCTATCTCAAAGCAGACTATCTCCAAATGGATAGGACACTGTATTCGTTACTGCTACACACAGCATGGAAAATCAGTCCCTAATAACATTAGGCCACATTCCACCAGAGCAACAGCCACTTCAACAGCCTTTCCTCAGAGGAGTACCAACCAAGGAAATTTTGGAGGCTGCAACTTGGAGTTCAGTGCACACCTTTACCAAGCATTACCACTTGCCTCTTTACTCTAAATCCAGAGCAGGATTTGCCAATGCAGTTCTGCAGGGCCTCATAGCCAGTCCTAACTCTTTATAGACCAGCCACCCAACCTTAGCTTTGGGATTCTACCCAAGTGTAATGACTGCAGCAGTGTAACACAATGAACATAGTACAGTTTTGTACCTACCATAAATGTAGATGTTCGAGTGTTCACACTGCTGCAGTCCAGGTTACCCTCCCTCCATCCCCTCTGTCCTAGCTGGACTTATCTATACCTTTCTATCCTATACAACCTTTGTGGTGTATTTGCTTGTAACTGAAGGTATTGTTTTTATTTTATATATATGTTTTATTAGCAATATGTATTGCCTACCTACTTGGGGGCACCTGACATCTGGGGCAAGAAAAACTGAAGAAAATGGCGTCAGATGCAACTTATATACCCCTGGCGCACTGACGTCAGGGAAGAAGCGACAGCAACTGACGCCGGACCAAGACTTTGGAACTCTGGCCGACTATGGACCGCCTGACGGCAGGATAACCCAAGTGTAATGACTGCAGCAGTGTGAACACTCTAACATCTACATTTATGGTAGGTACAAAACTGTACTTTCTACTTGGACAGGAGTAAACCTCAAAGGAAATCTGAACAACTGCTGGTGGCATTTGCTGCAGGGGCAGAGGGGCAGGCTATTTCATAGCAAACAATTTCTAAATGGATAAGCCATTGCATTCATTTCTGCTATACGCACCATGGAAAACCTATCCCCCAGGGGATCAGACCTCACTCCACCAGGACTGCATCTATCTCTACAGCCTTTCTCAGCGGCGTCCCTACCAGGGACATCCTAGAAGCTGCTACCTGGAGTTCTGTACATACTTTCACCAAGCATTATCATTTGCCAATTGTCTCTAAGTCCAGAGCTGGCTTTGCCACTGCAGTCTTGCAGGGCCTTATAGCTGTCCCTAATGCTATCTAAATTCCTCCTCCCAGCCATAGCTTTGGGAATCTACCTAAATGTAATGACTGCAACAGTGAAACATGAAGAACATAATACAGTTGTGTACACTTACCATAAATGTAGATGTTAGAGTGTATTCACTGTTGCAGTCCTGGTTATCCTCCCTCCAGCCCCCTAACTTCTTTTGGGTATACCTCTACTTTCCTTTACTATGCTTAAAAGCATTTTTGGTGTATTTACTTTTTTGTTGGAGGTATATCTTTGGTTATTTTATATTTAATTGCTTCCCATTAAGGGGGGCACCTGACATCTGGGGCAAGAAAAACTGATGTAATGGCGTCCGCTGCATGTTTTATACCGCTGACGACCTGACGTCATGGAAGAAGGGACAGCAACCGACGCAGGACCCAAGACTTTGTTAATCAGGCTGACTGAGGGCTACTTGCAAGCAGATAACCCAAATGTAATGACTGCAACATCTACATTTATGGTAAATGCACACAACTATACTTTTCCTTTCTTGATAGATTTTTGTGTCAGTGTACATTATGTCAGAAAAAGCTAAATTGGGGTTTAAGTAGTCCGATAAGTGTGGGTGTAAGATGCCCAACTCAGATGGTCACGCTCGGTGCGTTTGGGCATGGACCATATAAATGCTTATTGTGACATCTACTCTAGTTTCAATAATCGCACTCTAGCCGAGCGCAAAAACAAACTGATTTTGAAAGGTTTATTGAAAACGCCTTTTTCAGAGGCTCTCTCTGGGATGGAGTTCTCACCACCTCCTAAGACCAAAAAGCACAGAGAGAAACTGAGTCACTCGGTTCCTTACTTTCAATCTGTTACGGAACCAAGCCGACACCGAGTTTCTCCAGCGCCTTCGGCACCGACAATCTCGATACCAGGCTCTGTGTCTTCTCCCTTGGTATTGTCTCTGATGTTGACTCCTATTACAGTTCCAGCTTCGGCACCATCATCTTCAGTGCCGCCCTTGGTTCTGACACCGGCTTTGACAACCATACCTGCTTTGGCACCATCCCCGGTCACGGTGCGGATAGCTTATTCCGCTCCACAGACTATGACCCTGTCGGTTCCAAAGGTTTTACACCTTCCGAGAACCAGATATTCTCCAACTTATGATCTTTTTTTTGGGCACAAATTTAGCCTCTTTCTTGAAAGACCGGACTCTCCTTCAGCAGCCTCCTATAGATCCACCAGGAACCTTTCAGAACAAGATGTAGTGCGGGTTGTGGACCAGCTTCTGGCAGCTAGGGAATTGCCCACCCTGGCTAGACCTTCTGTCTCCTTTGGAACGGAACCCTTCACAGCATACTCACCAGTATATCCTCCTCTGGTCTCCTCCCAGGCTCCGTAGATCTCTGTACCACTGACCACCCCGGTGCATACGGTCTTGGCTCTGTCTGCAGAGTTTCCCCAGTCGGCACCGTCTACCCTTGATGCATCATCTCCATTGGAACCGGTACTCTCTCAGAGCAGTGTTTGGGCTGCTGGCACTGTGGTTCCTAGTCCCGTGCCTTTTTTTTTTTTTGCTGTCACCGTCTATGTCCACAGCTCCACCAACCGCTACCAGTCCTCTCAGAGCTCCTCACCTGGAGGCGGGATCCTCAGGGTGGGGTGTGACCCCAGTTCCGAGGTTGTCCTTCTCGGTTCTGGGCTCCCATCCCTCCTCAGGCGGGCCTGCTTTCCAGGTGATGGAGAGGGTCCTTGCCTCCACAGGCTTGCAGTCAGCACCAATAGCATCGACAGCAGAACTTCCCTCTAGCATGCAGCTGTCCCAACCCCCTACTCTAGGATCCCAGGCACAGGAGCCGCAAGACCTTCGCTCAAAGGGAACTCTTTCTTCTGAGTCCTCCTCAGAAGATCCCAGTGGGGAGCTACCCCAGAAAAAATGGTGCAAGAGGAAGCACCTTGATTCCCCTGAGGAATCTATCACTGAGGACACTGATTGTGATGAGGGAAAAGAGTCCCCACCGTCTCTCCCATAAGACGTGTCATTTGGAGACATTCTTGAAGTCCTCAATCAGAGGGGAGACTGGAAGTCCTCTAACCCTTCAGAGAAGTCGGTGTTCTTGCAGGCCTTCTGTGCCCAGCCATCTACTTCCTGGGTGACCCCACCTGCGGATGAGCTTGTAAAGCTGATCGTGCAGCATGAACCTGTCCCCCGGAGGCCAGACAAAATTTTATCCACCCCCGAAGACCAGCCCAATTGGTTCAAGCAGTTGACAGTTGATTCCATGGTCATGGCGGCAGCCACCAAGATGGAACTGGCAGAAAATAGTTCCACTGTTCATCCCCCGAACAGGGAGTCTCGGGCCATGGACAGACTGGGGAAGCAGACCTACGGTTCGGCAAC
The DNA here is from genome assembly GCF_019279795.1 of Protopterus annectens. Lineage (NCBI taxonomy): Eukaryota > Metazoa > Chordata > Ceratodontiformes > Protopteridae > Protopterus > Protopterus annectens. The sequence goes on along the minus strand of NC_056730.1, from coordinate 101,873,290 downwards.
CTTTGCCATTTGGTCGCTGAACTATCTGGCACACTTCACTCGCCTCCAAAGAGACCTAATTTCTGAAATGCCTCTTGGGGGGGGGGGTGTTACTGCCTGATGAGGTGCATGACACTGTCGCCTTGCAGCTAGCTACCCTAGAGTCTATCTTGAATTCCTCGATGTGATTGATATCTCACACCACCGATGGGGCAGCTCGAGAAGCCGCATCAGGCGTTGTCATGAGACGTCATGCCTGGATGAGTTTGTGTGGTTTCACAAACCCCTTTAAATCTTCCTTCATCAACGTGCCTGTCGTCGAATCTTCACTCTTTGGTCCCAATATACGAGACACACTGTCACGAAGTGAGAAAGACGGAAAGACCTTGTCTGCTGTGGGGATATGTTTTTCCACTCCCCAGAGGTCCTATTCCAGGAACCAGAGGGGAGGGAAATTGTGGTTCAAAAAGTCTGAAGGATCTTTTCGTGACACTCATAGTGAGCAATCCCCCCAAGGCAGAGGGGGCAACTCATCTGGAAGACGCCCCTTTCGGGGCAGAGGGGGTCTGCGTAACCAGGGCGCTAGAGAGTCCTTCTCCGGCTGACCCTACCAGCGCTCCTGAGCAGCGGCCTGATTGCTTTCCTCTGGAAGCAGTCGGGGGTCGTTTTTCTGTGCACCTTCCAGCCTGACAACTTATTACTACCTATTGTATGGGTGCAGAGAATAAAATCCAGAGGCTACCATATCCCATTTAATCTTACCCCCAGAGCCGTCAAACATATCCCCAATGTTCCACCCAATCAGAGGGAGGTAGCAGCCTTAGAAATGGAAAAGCTGCTAAGAAAGAGTCATCCAGCCACTCCCACCCAACCAGAGAGGATCCGGGTTTTACTCGAGGTTCTTTTTAGTGCCAAAAAAGACAGGGGACTGGAGACCAATCCTGGATCTCAGCCTATTGAACAAATTTATAAAACCTCAAAAATTCTGGATGGTCACGGTACAGTCCATTCTCTCTTTTCTAGGGAAGGACAACTGGATATGCCCCATAGATCTCCAAGATGCGTATTACGACATAAAGATGGACCAGCACTCCCGGAGATTTCTCCTCTTCTGGCTGGGAGCCAATCACTACCAGTTCAGGGTACTGCCATTTGGCCTCTCAACAGCCCCCCGAGTGTTCACCAAATGTATGGCAGTTGTAGTAGCTCATCTTCGACTACAAGGATTCCAGGTGTTTCCGTGTCTAGGCGATTGGCTCCTTACCGCCATGACCAGGAATCTTCTCATCCACAGCCTCTTTTAAACTCAAGGCCTTGCTCTCTGCTTGGGGATTACGTTCAACAAGGACAAATCTCAAATGTCCCCAAAAACACACTGGAATTTATTGAAGCGATCTTCGACGCAACATCCTGTCAAGCTTCCCTCCCTCCTCCCAGGCTTTCAAAAGTAAGAAACCAGATCCAAGTCCTCCTTCCACAGAGTCTTGTACCAGCACACCTTGTACTACAGCTATTAGGCTCAATGGCAGCAGCCATTGCCCTAGTACCACTGGCAAGGTTGCACATGAGACTATTACAGTGGCTCCTTTCATCACAGTGGTCGATCTAAAACCACCCACTCGACCACATGATACGCCTTACAAACCTTTGCAAGAAGGAAATGCTATGCTGAATGAAGCCAGAATCAAATCTTTGGTGTCGACCATTCTGTCTCCCCCAGCCCAGGGCTACAGTGACCACGGATGCTTTCCTGTTAGGGAGGGAGGGCATTTCTAGGGAAAGACGGTCCAAGGCAACTGGTCCCCCATAGAGGCCAGTTTGCACATAAATGTCCTGGAATTCAGGGCAGTTCTTTTAGCGTTGCAAGCATTCCATACATCCCTTCCTTCCGGGACCATTGCAGTTCAATCGGACAACATGTCAGTCGTCTGGTGTATAAACAAACAAGGCAGAACCAGGTCTTACCAGGGGGGAGGTTGCCATAATGGCTAAGGTGTTTGCCTTACAAACACAAGGTGCAGGGTTTGATTCTCACATGGGGTAATTGGCTAGGCTTAAAAATGGGCCACAAGGGCAGTTAGCCTAGTACTAATCTATGAACCTATGAACCCCCTGTGTCGGGAAGTTATGAGGATTTGGCACTGGACGATAGCTTCCAATCGCTTTCTTATAGCAATGCACATTCCCAGGAGTTCCAACCTTATTGCGGACAATCTGAGCAGGAACATCCTGATGCCTCACGAGTGGTTCCTCAATCCTGCAATAGTGGAGCTGATCTTCCGCCGTTGGGGCAGGCCTTGCTGTGATCTGTTTGCTTCCCCCCCCTAAACAAATGCAGAAGCTACTTTGCCCTGATTCCCACCTCAGGGGAATCACCGAGGGATGCTCTAATGCACGATTGACCCCCGGGTCAACTGTATGCCTTTCCCCATTTCCCCTCATTCTGAAATTCCTCCAGAAAGCTCAAAGGTTGAGAAACAAAGTGCCCCTTATTGGCCCCGTCAAGTCTGGTTTCCTTTCCTATGGCCTCATCTGATTCACAGCCTGTGGATCCTGGATCAATCCCAAGGTCTGCTATCTCACCCTCAGGGACTGATTCACTCCAATCTCCAGAGCCTCAAGCTCACAGCTTGCTTCGTCCACTTCCGATGATTGCCAGGCTGCCTGATATTTCATCTCCTGTCTGTGAGATTCCACTGGCTTCAAACAAACCTTCCACCAGGAAATTTTATTCTAGTAAGTGGGCTAGGTTCTCTACATGGGCCAAAGATCAAGACATAAACCCTTTCTCTATGCCTATTCAGAAGATCCTACAGTACCCGACTACTCTTCTACATGCAGGAGCTTCAGCATTGACAATTACTGTACATTTAGCAGCTGTCGCAAATTTTCATAATGGATTCAATAATTCTTCTGTTATGTCACACCGTCTGTCCAAAACTTTCTTGAAAGGAGTATTACAGGTTAAACCTCCTGTCAAGCCCCTCATAGAACCTTGGGACTTGACTTTGGTACTTCAGTCGTTAAACAGCCCTCCTTTCGAACCTGCTAATTCATGTGATATAAAATTTTTATCTTGGAAGACTCTACTTCTAGTAACACTTACCTCAGCGAGAAGAGTATCTGAGTTGCAGGCCTTGAGTGTCAAAACACCTTACTTGAATTTCCACAGGGATAGAGTGTCCCTACGTACTGATCCTTCCTTCTTGCCCAAGGTCATTTCTGGATTTTAAATTAACCAATCTATTGACCTGGCGGTTTTCTTCCCTCCGCATTCAAACAGAGGGGACTATCTTTTGCACACCCTTTATGTTCATAGGCAGCTTCGTTTTTATTTGGACAGAATTAAATCTTTCAGAAAAACGGATCAGTTGTTTGTGGCCTTTGTGGGACCCAGATTGGGTAAACCTGTCTCCAAAGTGACTCTATCCTCCTGGCTTAGAAACATCATTACCTTCATCTACCATCAGAATAAACTGTCCTTACCTTCCAGGGTAAAGGCTCATTCCACAAGATCGATGGCTACTTCTGTGGCTTTTCATTCCAGAGCCTCTGTGGATGATATCTGAGCAGCAGCCACTTGGGCAAGACCTCATACCTCTATCACTCATTACAAATTGCATTTGGCCTCCAGGGGACGAGCATCTTTTGGTACTATGGTGTTCAGGAGTATCCTTCCTTAGGGCCACCCAGGACTCAAGTAGCTGGGAACTCGGTCCTATCAGTAAGGAATGAATAAAGATTTACAACATCAGATAAAGAAGTTATGTCTTACCCTAATGTTCCATCTGTGTTGTAGATCTGTATTCATTCGTTACTTACCACCCTTCTTCCCCCTGCCAGGACTCCTGGTGGACTTTAGGATATTCTGGCTAAGATATTTTCTCAGACAGAGCCTCCTACTGTCTCTCTTATTATCTCTATAATATAGAGGCAGGCAAACTCGATCCGAAGATACTATGAGAGGGGCATTATGGGTAGGTCTTAGCTCAGAGTTTTTGGCTTGTGCGAGCTTGGAAACGGCTGTCTGTTCCGTCCTATCAGTAATGAATGAATAAAGATCTACAACACAGATGGAATGTTATGGTAAGACATAACTTCTTTTTTTCAGTGGAAACCAGTTGAAATCCCCATCTCCCAGTTGAAGTTTATGACTTGTTACAACTGAATTCTTCACAGCTTGAAGCTGTCCTTCCTGTTTTATCAGCTTTAGAGGATTTCTTAATGGCTTGCATGCCTGGTAATCAGCCACATGCCCATAAAAAGTCTAGCAGGTTATACAGTTTCAGACACATGAATAGCCTTTTTCTTATCCCACATCTGCTCCTGCATTAGTTTCCTTAGTAAAGCCATCTACTGCTGATTATTTTGGTGAAAACTGCTCAATTTTCCCTTTCAGGATGGGGAAGCATTTGATAGATTTGGAACTAAAAATGTTCTTCGTGTTTCACTGTTCCAGTTATCACCTATGGGTTATCCCTGCTGTGGTAGCCCTTGGCTGGCCCGAATACCAGAGTCAATTTTTTTTGCATCGGCTGCCGTTACCTGTAGTCTGACATCAGGTCGTCAGTGCTGTAAAGCAAGGCATCCGAAGTCATTACATCAGTCTTTCTTGTCATGGAGCCCATACCAGAAGCAGTTCGCACGAGTGCCAGTCGGTCGCTGCCAGAAGTTTGAATTTCAGCTTAAAACATGTAAAGCTAAGTACCCCATGGAGGATCCTTTTTTCTTGCACTAACGGATGTCCGAAAAAGTTAACAATTGTCTTACCTGTGGAAAGCAGATCCCACACAGAGACTTCCATTCTTACTGCATCACTTGTTTAGGCCCAGACCACGACGTCCCCAGTTGCTGGTTCTGTGCCTCTTTAATGCAAGAACCATTCACCATAGAGCTCTTTTTGTAGAAAGTTATTTTTGTGTTCCGTCTACACATTCCGATATGGCATCCGTCAGCCAACAATCTGTCGAGATTCCGAAAAAATGTAGAGATAAAGATAGAGACAGACCACACAAGGCTAAGCCTTTGGACGACGCTACCGCTAAGCAGGTCGTCAGTTCTCCGGAATTCAGTGAGGCACTTTCGCAGCCCCTGATGCCCAATTCGATATCTACGCAGGCCTCTACTGAGATGCTTTTGGAGTACGGTATGCCGCAGAAATCTTTTTCGTCTTCCGAACCTTTGGCTGTCTCTGCTTTGTTTGGGTCTGGAGCTGCGACGCAGGCACCGGCTTCCGAGGAGGCTTTTCGCACTACTGAAGCTAGACAAAAACCCATGCCTTCACATCCGACTACAGTTTCTCTCACCGATGGATTCTCTCAGGCCTAGAAGCCAGGCCACTCCTAGGAAATCTGCTTCTAGCCATCATCTTGCTACTGCTTCACCATCCCAAGCACAAATACTTAAAATGGCGGAGGATCTCATCTCGCTTATCTGAGGTAGTCAGGCCACAACTTCTAAAAGGAAAAGGCACCCTTCTCTAGAATTTATGACACATCAGGATTCTGTGGAATCTGACTATTCAGGTTTTGAGGAGGAACAGCATCCCTTAACTGCTTATGAGGATTCAGATGCAGAGGAATCCATCCCTTCTGCCTCCCCTCCAGAGGACCTTTCCTTTGGGGAAACCTTTCACTCCTTCAGGGAACAAGTCTAAGAAAATACTTGGGAGTGTTTCTGGAGCTGCCCCAGCACAGACCCCTGGCCATCTCCCCTATTTTAGAAGTGGTGGATAATGTTTTTCCATAAATCCAGCTTAGCCCCTGATGCCCTCCCTCCCTGCTCCCAGTAAACCTGACAGGTACTAGAGAGTACCGGATTCTCACAAATACCTGTACAGAAATTCCGTTGCAGACCCAGAGGTCATTACACAGGGACCTAAAGGAGCTAAGACTAGTCCTGCCAAGAATCCTCTTCTATCTGTCAAGGACTCCAGAGCTCTGGACAGATGGGGTAAAAAAGTATACGCCTCTGCAACGTTAGCCATCAGAGCACTCAGTTATCATTTCCATATGTTAAAATATCAACAACACACTTTGGAACTATTAAAACAGAAGATTGCTACTTTTCCTGACAGTGCCAATTCAAAATAGTTAGCAGATTTACTGCACTCTGCTTGTCAAGTGGCCAAACACTCATTATGACGTGGATATGATGCCCTAGAAGCCTCTAGCAGGGCAGCAGTGACAGGATCTGCTATTAGGAGACATGCATGGCTGAAGGAACAACCTCTCCCTGATCATGTCAAGTCTAAACTTATTGATGCACCCCTTGATAAGGAACGCTTGTTTGGGGAAAAAGCAGAAGAGGTGCTTAAAAAGATAGAAGACAAAGCAAAATCTATGCAAACAGTAAAATATTTCTTTCAGGTTCAACTCCCAGATTCAACAGGAACTTGCCCTCTAAGCACTGGGTCTTCCCTGTGCCTAGCAGACAGGGCCAAGGTAGGCCCCGCAGGGACGCACCCTCCAAGCCCCTATCCCAGGGCCAGCAGACAAGTAAACAATGGACCACTTCCGTCTCTAAGGCAGTGAGTTTTAAGCCAACCTTCTAGGGCAAACACAATGACTCCCACTCCACCTCTGCCCTCCCTTCACTCATCAAAAACTAGAAGAAAGGCTCTCCCTCTTCAAAGACAATTGTCCTTCTGTAACAAAGGACCACTGGGTCTTAAAGATCATTTTTCAGGGATACAAATTCTCTTCCAGCGAACTCCCAATTCCAGTAGGGTACTCAGACTTGCCTCCAAATGAGTGGGCAGAGGCATTGAACCAGGTCCAAACTCTTATATCCCGGGGGGCAGTAGAACCTGTCCTCTCGGATCAAACAGGCAGAGGCTTTTATTCCAGCCTATTCCTTGTTTAGAGGAAAAGGGGGCGCCCCATCCTGGATCTATCCATTTTGAATTCCTCCCTGGTGGTCCCCATATTCAAAATGCTAACAAAAAATGCCTGGCTAGTTACCCTAGACTTAAAAGATGCCTACCTCCACATCCCCATCAGGGATTTGGGAAATTCCTGCACTTCAGAGCAAGCTCACAACACTTTCAGTTCTCTGCACTGCCCTTTGGCTTATCTACTGCTCCCAGAGTATTCACCAAGTGCTTGGCCCCAGCCATAGCATTATGCAGACAGAGAAGTATACAAATTTACCCTTGCCTGGACGACTGCCTCATTAAGGAGGTTCCTGTTGCATGAACAAACTTTTCAAAGTTTGAATGTCATATAGTCGGCACCATATGATCGAACTTTGAAAAGTTCGAAGGTTAAATGTAATGGTGCTGTATGGTGCAGAATGGGAGAATTTCCCTTTTCTGCACTGAGTGTGATCTCGGAGTTGGTATATTTAATTAGGGGGAGTGTGGGGGTGCAGGGGGGCTTACCTTCCTGCTCGGAGCATTAAGGTAAGTTTTAATCTGAAGTAGGAGATTCATTTGTCTGCAACCTGTGGGTTATGGATCCGATATCGGATCCGAACCGGCATGGTTTACCAGCTATGGATCCAAGCTCTCAGCTCCTCCCCTCACCCATAATGCCCTGCTCTCCCTACATGACCTCAGATCTTGTTTGCCACGCTGGTGACCAGATTTGTGTTTCTAAGCTCTTCAGCTAAGTGCTCTTTTTTCAAGTATTTAGAGGTTTAAAAATTGTATTTTTGTGTGAAAGTTGTGTGGAAGTTTAGGTTTCCCTATTACTGAATTATACTTTCTAGTGTTTTAAGTTTAATTTTACCTTCCCTCCCCTCGCTGGTAGCGTAGTGTGTGTTTGGGCCTGTTGTGTGCTTTAGTTACTTTACTTTTACCCTTAGTTTAAGTAACTTTTTTTTTGTACTTTGGGATGTCTGAACAACCCAAAGCTGTGTTCTCTAAGTGCTCCGGGTGTGGGCATAAGCTTTCCCGCTGATGGCCACACTCGTCGTTAGATGCCTTGGGGTTGAACACCTCACTTCTGGATGTTCCATTTGTGCAGGGTTCAACCCCAGGGCATTGAAGGAGCGGAGGTCCAAGCTTGTCTTGGCGGGTCTTTTGCCACCGGACTCGGCTCCGGCCTCCGCTCCTTCGGGGTAACCGTTTTACGGTTGTCTCCTCTCCGGCTCCCCCTCCTCCTCCTGGGACTCAACCTCCCTGTAGTGGTTCGGAGGAGAGGGAAGCTAGAAAGAAGGACCGGAGGGAGAAGCACCATAAGTGGCGGGCCGAAGCCTCCGTTTCGGCCCCGCCAGCCAAGCGGGCTTCTCCTCCGGCCTCCTTGTCTGCTGGTTCTCCCCCTCGGCTCCGGTCACCTGTGTTTTTCACCGGGACCTGAGGAGGAGGAGACCCGATCTCCGTCGAGGCTATCCAGGAGGCACTCTAGGCCTACCTCGGTAGCCTCGTCGAGATCGACGTATAGCCTGTCAGACGCTGATCTGGACCGGATGATGAGAAGGTTCATCCAGGCCCAGATGCAGATGGGAGTGCTCTTGCCTCCCCCCCCTCTGGGAGCTCGACCCCTTTCTTTAAGCCAATTGCTCCTTCTCCGACCCGCTACCCGGGTTCGGAGCCATTGGAGCCGAGCAGCTTCGGAACCAGGGGTGGTCGGCGCCGATAATACTTGGTACTTCGGATCCGACCCTGCCCTCGAGTGCTTCGGATCCGACCTCTCGGAGCCTGGATCCGAGCTTCGGATCCGGGGGGATCAGTGCTCCTTCGGCGCCGTCTGTGTCGGAGCGCACTGTCCCTTCGGATCCGGCGCCGGGCGCGGCTCCAATCCACTCGGATCCGAGGGGAGCCGATTGTCGGATCCTTTGGTCGAGGTCGGCTCCCTTCGGCTTTTGATGTAGTGGAGAGGGCCCTGTTGAGGGTCTCCGGACCCCAGCACTTGCTTCTGCCCCCCCGCTCCATCTGCACTGGGTCAGGCTTCCACCATCCGACCCTTGGGACAGCCCGCTCCTTTGCCCCAAGCTGTTCCCCTGGAACAGGTCACTGTTTGCGAGTCCTCTGACAGCCCCCGGAGGATGTTCCCCAAACATACGTGCAAAAGGAGGCACATTGACTCCCCGAGTCTCTCACAGAAGACACGGACTTGGAGGAAGGGAAGGCTCCCCAAGATCACCCCGAGGATGTCTCATTTGGAGACATCATGGAAATGCTCCGCATAAGGGGGTGGTCTGCCCCAAGTCTTCCTCGGACGAGTCCGTGTTCTTGGAGGCATTTGAAGCGGGCCCGTCTACCTCTTGGGTGTCCCTCCTGCCGACCCTGGTGGACCTCATTACCACCAGGGCGTGGAAGGAACCGGACACCGTGGAGCCAATCCCAAAAGGCCCGACGTATCCTCAGTCCCCGGCTGACCGTGCCCATTGGAGTAAGGGGCCTCCGGTAGATGCCATGTTGACGGCGGCCACCAAGAGGGAACTTGCTCAGGAGAGTCCTCAGTCCATCCCGAGCAAGGAGTCTCGGATGATGGACCGCTTAGGAAGCGGATGTTTAGTTCAGCAACCTTCTCTGTGAGGGCACTGAACTACCTGGCACATGTGATTAGGATGCAGCGCGATCTTATAAAAGAATACGCTGCATCCCCCCCAGAGTCCATGTCGGAGGAGGACAAAGTGCTGCACTCCACCCGTATGGCCACTCTCAGGTCCGTCACTAATACCTCTATGCGGCTACTATCCCATGCTACGGAAGGTGCCGCTAGAGCCGCAGGGGCAGGCCTAGTTACTAGACGTCAGGCCTGGCTCCGTCATTGCGATTTCTCGGAGCCCTTCAAGGCGTCATTTGCGAACGCCCCTTTCGATGGTTCTGCCCTCTTTTGGCAAAACTGTTTGCGACACTTTGACCCAGAGCGAAAAGGACGGGAAGACGCTGTCTGCCGTCGGAATCCGCTTCCCTGCACCCCAGAGGCCCTATTCTAGGAACCAAAAGGGTCAGAAGAAGATGTGGTTCCGGAAGTCGCAGCAATCCCAGCCTGCTCCGGACAACCAGTCCTTCCGTGGCAGAGGAGGACAGGGGGGATGCCGCCCTAGGGGCAGAGGGGCTCCCAGGAACTTCGGGTCCAGAGAACCCTTCTCTGAACGGCCCGCGCAGCAGCCCTGAGGGGTTGCCCGGCTGCTCCACTCTGGAGGCAGTCGGGGGACGTTTTTCGGAGCACCTAGTGGCATGGGAGTCCATAACATCAGACCGCTGGGTTCTCCAGATCATATCCAGAGGATACCGTATTCTTTTTGTGTTCTTATTGAATTTTTGTACGCTTTTTTGTTTCATATCCAGAGGATACCGTATCCCCTTTCTTCACTTGCCAAAATTGAAGTCCCTCCCCGACGTTCCACCCGGTCAGTGGGAGGCCGCTTTAGCAGAAATTGGCCATCTGCTAAAGAAAAGAGCCATCCAGCCTGTCCCCCCAGACCAGATCGGATTAGGGTTCTACTCCAGGTTCTTTTTAGTGCCAAAAAAGACGGGGGATCTAAGACCAATTTTAGACTTTTCTCTTTTGAACCTGGCAGTTCCCAAGGAGAAATTCCGAATGGTTACATTGCAGTCTATTCTCCCCCTTCTGGGAGAAAACCACTGGATGTGCTCCATAGACCTCAAGGATGCGTACTACCACATACTAATGGACAGGCGCTCCAGGAGGTTTCTCCGCTTCCGGCTGGGAGCCAGTCACTACCAATTCCGGGTCCTTCCCTTTGGTCTCACCACAGCCCCCCAGGGTGTTCACCAAAGTATTAGCAGTGGTAGCGGCCCACCTGAGGCTTCAGGGGATGCAGGTCTTTCCTTACCTGGACGACTGGCTTCTCACCCGCCCAACAAGGCATCTACTTCTCTTGGCGCGAGACTCCTTTCTCCATCTTGCTCCACGCCTGGGCATCACGATAAACACAAAAAAATCCAACCTAGCACCCACGCAGCTCATAGATTTTATAAGTGCCAGGTTAGACACGAGGAGATTGAGAGCCTTCCTCACAGCGGACAGAGTGCAAAGCCTACAGCTCCAGGTGCGGGCCATTCTCCACTCAAGCTCAGTTCCGGGAGTTGGTCCTGAGGGCCCTAGGGTCCATGGCGGCAGCTGCGCTTCTTCCTCTCGCCAGGTTCAATATGCATCCTTCAATGGACACTCATGGTTCAGTGGTCGTATCTTGCTCTTCCTATGCATCATCCCATTGCGATCAGCAAAGCGTGCAGGCGGTCCCTCCTGTGGTGGCTACACTCTCCAGAGCTCCACGGAGGCCGCCCTTTGTGCCTCTCCCCTCGCCACGGTGACCACGGACACCTCCGCCTCGGGTGGGGGCATTTGCAGGCGGACGGTCCAAGGCACGTGGGACGATTCAGAGACCTCGCTGCATATCAATGTTCTAGAGATGAGAGCAGTGCTCTTAGCGTTGCTAGCACTTCAGGACTTTCTTCCCTTGGGAACAATTGCGATTCAATCGGACAACATGTCTGTTGTCTGGTATATCAACAAACAGGGAGGAACCAGGTCTTACCCCCTTTGTCGAGAAGCCATGAGAGTGTGGGAATGGGCAATCTCCACCAACCGCTTTCTCATAGCAACGCATATTCCGGGTCGGTCCAACATCCTGGCGGACAAACTCAGTCGGACCATTCTCACCCCCTACGAGTGGTCTCTCAATACTCAGGTAGCGGAACACATCTTCGCACAGTAGGGAACTCCTTGTTGCGATCTTTTTGCGTCTCCCTCAAACACCAAATGCGACAGTTTTTTCGCCCTGATACCTCCTCCCGGAGGTTCCCCAAGAGACGCTCTGGTGCATGTTTGGCCACCCGGTCTTCTTTATGCTTATCCCCCCTTGCCTCTGATGCTCCAAGTTCTTCAGAAAGCCTCTCGGTTGGGGTGCAGAATGATCCTCATTGCTCCTTTTTGGCCTCGACAGATCTGGTTCCCCTTCCTAAGGTCTCACTTAGTGAATCCTCCTTGGATTCTAGATCCCATTCCGGATCTGATTTCTCATCCATCCCACTTATCTCCTCCGAACCTGGACAACCTCAAGCTGACCGCTTGGTTGCTCCAGTTCCACTCCTGATCAGGACTCCCGGTATTTCGTCCCCTGTTAAGGCCATCCTGGTGGCAGCTCATAAGCCATCCACTAGGAAAGTCTACCGTAGCAAGTGGAAGCGGTTCTCTTTGTGGGCGGAGCGGCAAGGCCTAAACCCCTTCACAGTTCCTCTCCCCTTGGTGCTTGACTTCTTAACCACTCTTTTTAATGATGGTGCCAGCAGTTCCACGGTCAAAGTACAACTTGCGGCAATTTCTCATTATCACATTGGTCATGACTCCAGTCCACTGATGTCTGCCAAATTGTGTAAGATTTATCTTAAAGGTACTTTTCTTCTCAGGCCCCCTATAAAGCAAGCGGTTCCTCCTTGGGACCTTTCCTTAGTTCTTCAGGCCTTGACCGCCCCCCCCTTCGAACCGGCGGCTACGGTAGACCTGAAATTCTTATCTTTCAAGACCGCCTTCTTAGTAGCCATTACTTCGGCCAAGAGAGTCTCAGAGCTTCAAGCATTATCAGCTAAACCTCCTTACTTGGTCTTTCATCCGGACCGTGTTTACCTCAGGACCAACCCGTCCTTTCTTCCTAAGGTAGCTTCTGAAGCAAACATTAATCAATCCATTAACCTCCCTGTTTTCTTCCTAAATATCAAAACAAGGGTGAATACAAGCTTCATTCCTTAGACGTTCACAGGCAACTTAGATTTTATCTAAACAGGACTGCTGGTCATAGACAATCCGACCAGTTGTTCATTTCCTTTGCTAAATTTAATTTGGGCAAGCCAATTTCCAAAGTCTCATTATCTCGCTGGATTTCACAATGTATCTTACTAGCTTATCAAGCTTCGGGAAGGCCCGCACCGGAGGGTGTACATGCCCATTCAACCCAGTCAGTCTCTACCTCGGCAGCCTTTAAGGCTAGGATTCCTCTAGATGATATTTGTGCAGCAGCCACGTGGGCTTCATCTCATACCTTTATTTCCCACTACAAGTTGGATCTTACATCCAGGGTAGAGCATCCTTTGGCTCAGCGGTGCTCGAATATCCTTCCATGATGGCCGCCCAAGATTCAGGTAGCTGGGAACTCTGTCCCACAGGTTGCAGACAAATGAATCTCCTACTTCAGATTTAGAAGTTATGTACTCACCATAACGTTCCATCTGAGTAGGTGTATTCATTTGTCTGCAACCATCCCGCCCTCCTATACCCCTGGCCTTTCAGTTTCCTGCATATGTTGTGTTACCCTTTTCAGGGTGTTTATGCTGTTGGCAAACTTGATCTGAGGTCATGTAGGGAGAGCAGGGCATTATGGGTGAGGGGAGGAGCTGAGAGCTCGGATCCATAGCTGGTAAACCATGCCGGTTCGGATCCGATATCGGATCCATAACCCACAGGTTGCAGACAAATGAATACACCTACTCAGATGGAACGTTATGGTGAGTACATAACTTCTAATTTTTTTTTATGTTTTATTATATATTCGAAGTTTCAAACTTCGATCATATGTTGTCGAACATATGGGATTCGAAGTTTTGAAACTTCAAATATATAATATAGACCCTCATTCAGGCAGAGTGCAAAGAAAAGCTGCTCCAGGACCTTCTGTTTGTTAAATCACTCCTAACTTCCCTAGGGATGTTCTTCGTGTTTCACTGTTGCAGTCATCACATTTGGGTTATCTGCCTGCAGGTAGCCCTCAGCCAGCCTGAATACCAGAGTCTTTGGATTTTTACGTTGGATGCTGTCACTTCTTCCATGACGTCAGGTCATCAGAGGTATAAAACATGCAGCCGATGCCATTACCCCAGTCTTTCTTGCTGTGCGGTGCCCGAAGTAGAAGCAGTTTGCAAGTGCCAGTCGGCCGACTCCTGAAATTTTCATTCTCAAGTTTCAGACCTGAAGTCGTCAAAAAGATAAGTATTCATGCTCCAACTGATGTCAGAAAAATTTAATAATTGTCTTGCCTGTGGAAAGCAAATACCTCATAGAGATTTTCATTCTTACTGCATCACCTGTTTAGGCCCAGACTACGACGTCCCTCGCTGTCGGTTTTGTGCCTTGCTCAGCGCCCGAACTGTTTGTCGTTGGGCTATTTTTGTAGCTAAATACTTTCGTTCTAGATTTCTGTACTCCGAAATGGCTTCCTTAAGCCATCTGACTATCGATATTCTGAAAAAACGCAAGGATAAAGACAGACAGACCGCTTAGGTCCAAAACTGCCGACAACACTACCGTTAAGCTAAAAAATAAGAAAAATGGCTCAGGAAAAATGCCAGCGTCCACAAACAAGTATTTAATAAAATCAATGTCCTTTAAAAACCAATGTTATGATGGAAAAAGTCCAAAATAAGCCAAAAAACAAGAATCAACAAATCCAAGTGTAAAGCGCTTTTCGTCTGTTAATATAAACGGACTTCTTCAGACAAATGCACTCTGTAAGTCAAAGGGAATTTAAATGCAGCACAAGTAGTCACATGACAGATGTTACTTAAAGTTAACTCTTTCAGAGTCAGAGAAGTGTTGACTTGCTTTTCACCTTTTAAAGAGAAGGACAATATGCAAAAATCAAGAAAACCTAGCAACAAGTAATTTGAGTTAAACACAGTGGTTCAATGTGTTTCATGCATTGCATTCTAGTTATTTTACACTCTACTTCTCAAAAGCGAGAAGTGTATATGTGTATTACTACAAACCAGGATGTTATATCGAGCATTAACATATAAAAACATACAAATGCTAATGTTGAATGTGTTGTCAGTGCCTGTATGTGAAATACTGAACAGGGCTACAGTTATGTCCCAGATGTATAATAAGTCTAAATATTGAAAGGGTGCCCATACGTGTATCGCACTACACCTCCCCCCAAACAACAACAATGTATTAAACCGTGTGTACGGTGTGTATTTAATAACCTGTCTTGTCAGAACAGGGTTAGACACTTATTAAAACAATGTCATTAAATACTAAACAAACTACCTTAAAATGTACTAAAACACAAGTAATAGACACCTATCTTCTGGTTGGTCAAATGCAAAATATGCGCATTGGAGGACTGTGTGCATTAAGTACAAAATTGTACACCTAACATAACCAATTCTTAAGTTTAAGTATACAGGCGAGCGAATAACCTTCGTTCAATCCTGATGGGCGACATGCATCCAAACGTAATTGCCATAAAAGTTCTATCTTTTCAAAATTTAGTGAACTGGAGCCACCTCTAAGCATAGTATGGATTAAACTGTCCTTATTTTGTATTTGCTCAATAACTTTAAATTTAAACGAGTGGTTGTGTTTTTCCATACAGTGCTTTACTAGTGCATTCTCTTGTTTGTGTCTACTGATTGCATATGTGTGATCGTAGATCCTGTCACGACGCCTTCTGTCGGTTTTCCAGACATAGAAGGCTGGCCATAGTTGACATAAAGCCAGGTAGACTACACCTTTAGAGTTACAGTTGAATTTGTTTCTCAAAACATAATTTCTATCTCTGATAACAAACTTGCTGCCTATGTCTATATACTTAAAATAATTACACATCTCACAACGGAACATACCTGCTGTTCTGCATGTGTTGTGTCGACCTTCTATGATGTTTTTTATATTTTTACCATGCCTGTAAGTGACAACTGGTGATGGTCCTAACTTTTGGGTGATGTCTTTATCAGTTTTGAGCAAGTGCCAATTTCTTTTCAATATGTCCACCACTCCTCTTGCTCTTATATTGAAAGTGAAAACAAACCTAATGTTTCCATTGGTTGTTTGTGTTGAACTTCTACTGTCAAGTGTGTTATAGTTAGAGGTGTTTGTGTGGTTAGTCTGTTCAGCGACAGTTGTGTCAAGATCTAGATTTGACTCCCTTGGTACTAGTGGGATGTCCTTGTTCAAAATTGGTTTGTATATTCCTTTTTCTCTTTTAACTTGGACTTCCATTATTATGCTGTTGATTAATTCAGTGGGGTAACCCCTGTGTGAAAACATATCATACAGGTTTTCACATTCCACTAAAAAATAATTTTGCATGGTGGTCATTCTTGCAGCCTGTACAACTTGTCCTTTAATAACGGACTTTTTCTGGTGCAAAGGGTGGGAACTGTTGAAATGCAAGAGTGAGTTAGAGTATGTACTCTTTCTATAAATTTTAGCTGTATAGTGTTGACCCAATATGTTTTTTGATAAGAGTACATCAAGATAACTAATACTCAACTCTTGGTAAACACTGGTGAATTTTAAAAAATCAGTAGTGTTGTTAAAATATTCAACCAGTTCTTTTGCTAAAGTACTGCCACCTGAAATCTGCAAATATATAGAGCTGAGTATATTTTTCTGCATTATTCTATATTATAGAGCTAAATTGTTGCTTAGATACCTGTTGTCTTACTGTTCTGCAAATATACAGAGATCAGTATATATGTTTTGGTTTTATAATTTGCACTGTGATTCCTCACATCTCTGTTGAAACTGTCTTCCCCACCCCCCTCCCTGTTCTTGGTTGTAGTTTAAATTTGGTGGCTTTTGCAGTGCCCGCCCCACTGTAGATATGATCTAGGACACTCCCCCACTCCCATCTCTTTACAGCATTCTAACTAATAAACCCTTTCTGCACTTGCTTTTAGTTCTTTTTAATTTAATTACATTTTTTCAAACTGTGTGTGGACTGATATTGCTACATACTCAAGTGTGCCAGCTAGCACTGCATGTGAATTGTTTTTACTACTGTTTTTGCTACTTTTCTGAAAAAAAAAATTGTAAGCCTGTTTCCTACCTTTCCTGTAATTAGTGTTCCAGATACAGATTTGCTGTATCCAGGACTGTTTGTAAGCTTCTGAGCCCCCAAGCCTTTTTGTGTTGGAGGGAAGCCTTCTAGCTTATCAGTGGGAGTGGTAAGCATTAGGTATCCTGTCTACCACATAAGGAGTGGTTCTGGCCCAGAATTTGTAGTTATTGGCCATTTGGGCGGTCTTCCATCTCTCTCAACTTTCTGATTTGAAGGCATGCATTTGCACTTGTTTCTGTCCTGTAACTCCTCGGCTCACTCAAAAAAAAAATTGCATCTTTTTTTACTATATGTGTGTTTCTTCCTACTTTATTTTGCTTTTGCGTCATCTTAAAAGTACTCAATTGTATTTATTACTGCTTGGTGTAACTCATTCTAAGCCTTTTAGTTTAAGCACTTGGGCTTCAGACCAGTTGTTTTACATTAAGAAGGTTTGTGATCTGCACTGTAGTGGCAGAACAGGTAGCTTACATCCTTCTAAGTTGGGAACTGCTGATTGAGGGCTCAGTGTCTGTTATTCTAAATGTGTATTAATTCTGGTTTAAGCACTTGGGCTTCAGGCCAGTTATTTTACATTAAGAGGGTTTGTGGTCTGCACTCTTGTGGGAGGAGAGGCTGGACTCTGCCCTTCTGAGCTGGGAATTTCTGGTTAAAGGCTTATAGTGCCTGCATATTTGAACTGCTTCTTACTGAAATTGGTACACCTTGTTTGCTGTAGCATAGACTAGATCCAGGCCTGCTGAATCTAGCTTTGTTTGTATGCTTGTTGTTTGTTTGCTTGTTATTTCCCTGAAACGCTAATTCCACCTAAAACGTGGCTTTTCAGCGCTTCTGTGGATCCCTAGTGATGTCTGCATTGCTTACTGTACTTATTTCCTTGTTTCACTTGAAAGAAAGTTACTGTTTGTCGTTTTTGCATTTAACTTTCCTGTAACACATTGCATTTAAGTTACCAGGCACTTGCTCACTAAAGCAATTATATAAGTCAGCACTAAAAAATTAAAAGCACTACACCCTCACAAACTCCCCTTGAGTACCTTGTTCCCCATTGGCCCTTTTTTTCAATTATAAAGGAATTCCCAATACTATTCTAGCATGTCCAAAGGTCAGTTGTCAATCTCCTCTCCGGTCCAGCTGGTGAATCTGGGAATCTTGAGGCAATGTTACAACTGCCTCATGTACACAGACAACCCTCTCCTCCTCCCAACAAATTCCAACACATGTGAGAGATGCAACCATATAGCCAAACTGGAGGCTAAGCTCTCTCAACTCAGTACTGGCATAACCAGTCAGGAGGAGAAGGAAATCACACTCACTACAATTCCAGTCTCACATAGACCTACCACGACAGCAAACCAAACACATAAACACACAAAAACATACCTGGAGGCTCTAAATAAAAATCTGCCTAAGCAGCAGAGACCTCAAAAGCAGACACCCAAGCAACCGCTACCCCAAAACAAAACACGTGCAACACATAGCTCACAAAGCCAGTGTGCCGAACAGTCACAGCCCTTAAGGCTAAACAACACACCTGATACACTTGTAATAGGTGACTCTATCGTCTGGCACACTGACGTCCCGCTCACCAGGCTGAACAAAGAGAAGGTCACGGTGAGCTGCCTGTCGGGCGTTAGGATCCGCCGCATAACACAAGCACTCAGGTCACTCCAAGGCAAGTACAAATATGACTCAGTCATTGTCCATGCTGGTATGACCTGGACTACATGAAAAGAGACATAGAGGAGCTCTCTGAGCATGTAGCCCAGGCCGGTATGACCCTGACCTTGAGTAGCATCTTACCCTCACCAAGAATGATGCCACAATATGAAGACAAGATGATCAATTTCAACAATTGGCTTAAGTATTGGTGTCATTCAAAGGGGATCCAATGCCTGTCAGCCTGGGATGACTTGCTCGACAAGCCACAATGCTTTGCTAGGGATGGCTTGCACCTGTCACCCCTGGGCTTTCGGATATTGGCAAAGGCTCTTGCTACCCCCATAATGCCTGTTTTAGGCAAGGCTCAAAAGACAAACCCACCTCCATAGGTATCACAAGGGATAAGAAACTAAGAGTAATGCTACTCAACGCCAGAAGTCTAAACCTTAAGATGCACACACTCGAAACTCTCCTTAGCATGGAGAACATCGATATCTGTGCAGTAACAGAAACCTGGTTCAAGGCTCCCGAGAGCACCCCAGCACTACCAGGTTATACCTCATACCATGCTTTTCGGCCCCAAAATTTGGACCGAACCACAAAAGGAGGGGGAGTATCAATATTCGTCAGATACCCACACCTCCAGGTTGGTGGCACAGCACGAAGCATCAGAGACTATCCATGTGCAACTAACAGTGGGTAAAACTGCCTTCCAGTTTATAGCCTGCTACAGACCACCCTCCCAAACCCGGGAACCCCACTCGGCCTTCCTGAGAACACTGGAAAATATGAAGGTCTCTCCAAACACCATTATACTGGGCGACTTCAACTACCCAAACATAGACTGGGAGCATTACTCTAGCTCCAACACCCTAGCCCAAAGGTTCCTAGAATTTATAAACTCAAATGCTATGGAACAACTTGTTACCACTCCCACAAGAGGGGAAAACATACTGGACCTGATCATCACCAACATGGGGACTCTATGCTCCAGACCAGAAGTGTATCCCTCACTGGTAAGATCAGACCATAAACTAATCTCACTGGATATTCACATCCCGACCCCACCCCCTGCCCAGAAAACCACAGTGAAAAACTTCTCTAAAGCAAATTTCACACTCCTCAAAACTGAGGTGGAATCCTTCAAAGCCCCCGGGCCTGTGGAAAATACGGCCCAGACCGCATAATCCTTTATAAACGCATTCTATGAACACCTTCAAGAATGCATGGATCATGCAATCCCAAATAAAACCAATACCCAATCCTCCAAAGGCAGACGTCCTGTCTGGTGGACCCCAGCCATAAACAAACTATACAATAGAAGGAGGAAGCTACTACATGATAGAGCAAAACCCCAAAAAGGGAAGGCATCTCTGATCAGTATTAGCAAAAAACTACGGGCACTCATAAAATCGTCTAAGGCCAGCTTTGAGAGAAAAATTGCACAGGACACTAAAGATAATCACAAGGCTTTCTTTAGTTATGTTAGGAACCTGGGTGGGAATTCCAAGTTATGCTCAGAATTAGTCCAAAATGACAAAAAATACACCGAACCCACAGACATTGCCAACATCCTAGCTGACAGGTTCAGCGCAAACTTCTCCCCCCCCCCCCCCCAAAGGGCAAATATCTATCCCAGCAGAGTGCTGTCCCCCTGACATCTCAGATGCTCAGGTAAGAGCCGCCCTCTCCAAAGCAAAAAACACAGCATCAATGGGACCAGACAGTGTCCCGGGCTGCATCCTACATGAACTCCAAGAAGAGCTAAACCCAAACATAAAACTACTGTTCAATCTCAGCCTTACTACAGGATATGTACCCAAAGAGTGGCGTACAGCAACAGTGGTCCCTCTCCACAAAAGTGGTGCCTCAATGGATCCTGGAAATTATCGCCCCATAAGCCTGACTAGCTTGGTCTGCAAAGCTATGGAAAGGATCATCATGGACCTCATAAATAAAGATATTGGGGACCTACAGACACTGGATCCTACCCAGTTCGGCTTTGTTAAGGGCAGATCCTGCCTCTTAAACCTGGTCGATTTCTTTGAAACAGTCACCAAGGCCATTGACGAGGGGAAGGTGGCCCACACAGCCTACCTTGACCTCGCAAAAGCCTTCGATACAATACCCCATTCGGGCATCATAGATAAGCTCACCAGCTTAAATATAAACCTCTATGTCACTAGATGGGTTGCAAACTAGCTCAAGGACAGAACCCACATGGTTAGAATTGCTGGAGCCATGTCAGACTCCAAACCAGTTACAAGTGGCGTCCCACAAGGCTCAGTCCTGGGACCTCTCTTGTTCGGTATATTTTTCTTGGGGGTACAGGGCAACACAGAAGGACTGTGGCTGACCAAGTTTGCAGATGACTGCAAACTGGGTGCCATAATCGACTCTCCAGCCGACACAAGCATCCTCCAAAAGGGCCTCATAGAAACAGACAACTGGTGCCAGAGCCATGGCCTCAAGCTAAATGCCAAAAAGTGTGTAGTCATCCCCTTTGGCAAAAACAAAGTGCCCACAAATTACCACATAGGTGGTAATCCATTAAGTACGGAAGAAGTAATTAGGGACCTGGGGGGCCCAAGTTGATAGCAATTCTCATTTGACAACCACGTGGCCAAAGTGGTTAGAAAAACATTTTATATAACCCACCTAATCATGAAGGGATTCACATCTAGATCAGGGGAGGTCATCGTGCCTCTTTACTCATCCCTCATTAGGCCCATAATTGAGTACAATGCCCCTTTTGGGATGTACCTTACCCGACACCTGCAGCAACTGGAAAGACCTCAAAAGTACTTCACCAAGAGGATCAAAGGGCTCAAACAGATGCCATATGCTGCTCGGTTAAAGAAACTCCAGCTCTACTCAGTGGCATACCGACTGCTCAGAGGCGATCTGTGCCTGACGTATAAAGCCATGTCCAACCCGGAATTAATGGACATGCTGCACCTCAGAAAATCCAAATCCCATCGAGCTACACCCTCGAGAGACTTGAACCTCAGCACTGAAATAAATAGGACATGCTGGAGGGACAGATTCATAACCCAGAGGCTCCCTTCACTCTGGAATAAAATCCCAGTCCAGGGTAGGCAGAGTCCCTCATTGACTCTCTTCAAGAGGAATCTTGATGAGTGGATGGGAGATCGTAGGTTTACCCCGGGTATCACTTCTGTGTCACTGTTAGACAGAGGCACAGTATACTAACCTCGAAAAAGGGCATAACAAAATTAATTTAAAATGGGTGGTGAAAGCCAAACACACTCTGGCTAGGCTTATAAATGCCCTAGGGCAGATAGCCTAGTATGAACCTATGAATCTATAAATTATAATGAAAATATCGTCCAAGTACCGGGTATAAAAGGAAATACTATTCTTCAAATTTGTGTTTTCAAGAACAAATTTATGTTCCAATGGGCCATAACTAAGTTGGCAAAACTGCCTCCACATGGGGAGCCCATAGCTACCCCAATTGTTTGTAAGTAAATGTTGTTGTTAAAAGCAAAGAAATTGTATTCCAAAACTATACCCAAAAGTTGTTCAATCAATCTTTGCTCAGAGTCACTTGCTTTTTTTAAACTGATGAATTCAACTACCCACTCGATACCTGTGTCGTGGGGAATGGTCAATAGTTAAAAAAATCTTTTCAGCATTATATTCAAGGGTGTTGATTTGTTCAAGGAATGACCATGAATCTTTGCACATTTGTTTTTCTTTACTTACGTACATTTTCAGTATGGAGTCAATCACCTTAGCACAGGGGTATGTGATAGATTGACGAGCGTCTACCAGTGCTTTCATAGGGGGGTCATTGAGGTCATTGTGAATTTTGGGCAACCCTGACGGCAAGTTTAAATAATTGTTGATATGTATATCAGTCAGTGAGTCGATAAATAAATCATTAATAAACATTTTTATTCTATTTTGTGCTATGTTTAACTCATTTAAACTCACTTCTTGGTAAGCCTCACCTTCCAGTTTTGTCATTTTATCAATGTATTGACTCCCTTCCATTACTACTAACCCGCCACCTTTATCTGGTTTCATTATACGGATGGGTAGGTTTTTAAATTGTATTAACTTCAATTTGTCCTCTGTGGAGACGTTATGATGGTCAGTAGAGCAAACATTCTTACTAAACAATTTCCTTATTTCTATTTCACACATGTGGTCAAAAAGATGAATGAGTGGATGTGTAGGTGGATTATAGGTGCTTGATAACCTGAAGGCATACCTATCAGGTGTCCCATCACCTAGTAAAGCTGTTAGATTGAGCTTTCTAATGTAAAGTTTAAAATCTAAGTTTCAACCACATCACCCTTATTAGATGGAACAAAGTTAAGTCCATTTGCAAGTAATTCAACCAAACTGTTGTCCATGGTAAACTCAGTGTAGTTGTAAATGTTAAAGTCTCCTTTTGCGTTGGTAACAAGTTTGTAGTTGGTGATAGTATTGTCTGGTTTGTCTACCTCAACATCAGGGATGTACCCCATTACCTCCTCCTGTTGCTCGCAGCTCGAGTGTTGTAAAATTTCCTCTGGTTCGCAACATGTCTGTTGCGACTCCTCGCTATCCGCCCTTGAAAGTTTTTTGACTGATGGTTACTAAAAGCACCCTCTGTTTCAATGTTCTCAGACCTGTCCCTGTTCATCATGGGTGCAACATGGCTTGTCCCTGGTCTTGGTGATGTCAAAACGTTGTTGTCCATATCAGGGTCGTTGGTACCATAATCAGATAGAGTGTCACTGGTGTTACTCATAAAGTTGTCACGGGACTGGGAGGGAGGTGGTTTCGGGTAGGCTGTGCCCTCCTCATAGTCCTTTAAATCTCTTCTGAGTTTTCTAAGTTTGGTTTCTTTTATTCTACTAATTTGTTGGGAAATACTGGTAAACATTTGTTGGTAGTCATACTGGTATCTGTCAAACACCGTGTCCTTTTTAATGTCCTTTTCCAATACATTTACTTCCTCAGTGAGGTGTTTAATTTGTATTGAATAGTGTTTGCACATAATCTTTAGCATTTCTAAACCTTGAGTGTTGAACAACTGACTAATGTCTTTAAAAACTCTGTACCTGGTTCTAGACCTGTGGGGTATTGCCAAGTGCGGAGGGCTTTAGGGACAATGTTATCTTTTATACAGGTTACAAAATATTGCAATTCAAGTTGCAGTTTTTTAATTTTAAGTAGCTTAATGTCAAAAAGTTTAAGCTTAAAGAAAATACTCACATTACTTCCAGCCGGGTTTCCTGTAGTTGCATTTCTGCTCTGAGAGTTTAAACTTGGTTGCTCATTCAACCAAGTGGTTAGATCATAGGACCCAATAAGCCCCGAAGTAATGGTGCTTTCTGTAGTAATATACCGGTTATTGTTGTTGCCCATGTTGTAAGCAGTCACTTTGTGGTTTCCATTTTCATTCACTGGAACTTGGTTAATTAGAAAATTTGATGAGTTGGTTCCATTTGCTCCCTCTGGAGTGCTGGATAAAACCCTTTGTGTTTCTCTAGCACTCAGTTGAGATAAGCACTCAACTCTGGCTATTAGGTTCTCCAAACGTTGATTCATTGCCTCCAGCAATAATGTTAAGTTGCCTCTTCCGTCTATTTCTGAACCTGAGAGGTTAAGAACATTGTCACTATTTCCCGTAGCCATGAACAAACAAGTCAACCACCAAGAACAAAAAACTGATGTGAAAAACAAGAAAAACGGCACAGGAAAAATGCCACCGTCCACAAACAAGTATTTGATAAAATCAATGTCCTTTAAAAACCAATGTCGTGATGGAAAAAAGTCCAAAATAAGCCAAAAAACAAGAATCAACAAATCCAAGTGTAAAGCGCTTTTCGTCTGTTAATATAAACAGACTTCCTCAGACAAATGCACTCTGTGAGTCAAAGGGAATTTAAATGCAGCACAAGTAACAGATGTTACTTAAAGTTAACTCTTTCAGAGTCAGAGCAGTGCTGACTTGCCTTTGACCTTTTAAAGAGAAAGACAATATGCAAAAATCAAGGAAACCTAACAACAAGTAATTTGAGTTAAACACAGTGGTTCAATGTGTTTCATGCATTGCATTCTAGTTATTTTACACTCTACTTCTCAAAAGCGAGAAGTGTATATTTGTATTACTACAAACCAGGATGTTATATCAACGAGCATTAACATATAAAAACATACAAATGCTAATATTGAATGTGTTGTCAGTGCCTGTATGTGCAGTACTGAACAGGGCTACAGTTATGTCCCAGATGTATTATAAGTCTAAATACTGAAAGGGTGCCCATACGTGTAACGCTATTGCACTACACCCCCCCCAAACAACAACAATGTATTAAACCGTGTTTACGGTGTGTATTTAATAACCTGTCTTGTCAGAACAGGGTTAGACACTTATTAAAACAATGTCATTAAATACTAAACAAACTACCTTAAAATGTACTAAAACACAACAAGTAATAGACACCTATCTTCTGGATGGTCAAATGCAAAATATGCACATTGGAGGACTGTGTGCATTAAGTGCAAAATTGTACACCTAACATAACCAATTCTTAAGTTAAAGTATATCAGTGACATCCTGGTTTGTAGTAATACACATATACACTTCTCGCTTTTGAGAAGTAGAGTGTAAAATAACTAGAATGCAATGCATGACACATATTGAACCACTGTGTTTAACTCAAATTACTTGTTAGGTTTTCTTGATTTTTGCATATTGTCTTTCTCTTTAAAAGGTGAAAAGCAAGTCAGCACTGCTCTGACTCTGAAAGAGTTAACTTTAAGTAACATCTGTCATGTGACTACTTGTGCTGCATTTAAATTCCCTTTGACTTACAGAGTGTATTTGTCTGAAGAAGTCTGTTTATATTAACAGACGAAAAGCGCTTTACACTTGGACTTGTTGATTCTTGTTTTTTGGCTTATTTTGGACTTTTTTTCCATCACGACATTGGTTTTTAAAGGACATTGATTTTATTAAATACTTATTTGTGGATGCTGGCATTTTTCCTGAGCCGTTTTTCTTGTTTTTCACATCAGTTTTTTGTTCTTGGTGGTTGACTACCGTTAAGCTAGTCGCCAGTCCGCTGGTACTCAGTGAGATGCTTTCGTAGCTCCTGATACCCACTTCTACTGATTCGCAGGCCTCTGCCGAGACCCATTCGGAGTCTGGTATGCCGCGAGATGCTTCTTCGACTATGGAATCTGTAGATGTCTCTACCTTGGATGGGTCCGGAACCGCTGTGCCCAGTACTGGCTTCTGAAGGTGTATTCAGGCCTACCGATTTTCTTATTAAAATGACAACTTCATTTCAAGCTAAGAATTCCAAATTCCTCAGGCCTAAAGCTCGCACTAAGCCTAGAAAACTGACGACCAAAGTGCATTCTCAAGCCCTTATGCCTCAAAAACAAATGATTAGAATGGCTGAAGACCTTATTACTTTAATTAGGGGAAGCCAGCCTTCCCCCTCTAAGAAACCTAGAACTGATTTATCTTTCTGATTCTTCTGAGGAGAAATCTGATATCTCTACTCCTTCTGACTACCAGGATTTACCCTTATCTACTTACGAGAATTCTGATGCAGAGGATTCCATTCTCTCTGCTTCCCCTCCAGAAGATTTTTCTTTTGGTGAAACCTTGCATACCCTTAGGGAGCATTTCCGCTGGGAAAGCCAGGACTTTTCATAGTCCTAAAAGAGACTTGGGAAATTGTTAAACCTGCCTCAACACAGGCCTCTAGCTATCCCTCCTGTTCTGGGGATTGTAGATGACGTTTTCTTGAGAGTCCAGCCTTACCCCAGACACTTTGCCTCCAGCTCCCAGGAAACCTGACAGGTATTACAGAGTACCTGACTCTCTCAAATTCCTGTTCAAGAATCCTACTGCGGGCCCAGAGACCATTTCCCAAGGACCAAAAGGCATTAAGGCTACAACTGCCAAAAATCCTACCCCTTCTGTTAGGGATTCTAGAGCTTTAGACAGATGGGGTAAGAAGGTATATACTTCTGCTGCTTTGGCCATTAGGGCTTTAAATTGCCAGTTTCATATGTTAAAAGTATCAGCAGCATATTATGGGATTAATTAAATAGAAAATTATGTTGATTCCTGACTGTGCTGAACACAGCGATTTACAAGAGTTAATGCATTCTGCTGACCAAGTAGGTAAACATACTTTGCAATGTTTGTTTGATGCTTTAGAAGCATCTTGCAGAGCTACTTTTACTGGGTCTGTACTTAGAAGGCATGCTTGGTTTAAGGAACAAAACTTGCCAGATCATGTTAAAGCTAAATTACTGGATGCACCCTTAAACCAAGAGCGCCTTTTTGGCAACAAAGAAGAAGAAGTCCTCAAAAGGATGGAGGAAAAAGCTAAATCTATGCAAACTGTTAAAGGTTTCTTACAAGTAGAGCCACCTAGATTCAGTAGGCATTGACCTTGAAAGAACTGGTCATTTCCAGTCCCTTCCAGGCCATCACATTCCAAACCCAGGAGCAGCAGACCACCAAGACTTCAGTCTCAGGCTATGCACAGATCTAAGCAGTGGAGGGGCCCCCACTTCCAAAGCAGGGAGTAGTAAGCCACCCCCCTATGGAAAAATGGCACAATGACTTATCCTTAACTCTTCCAAGCCTTGCTCAACTACTTGTTCCCTTAGGAGGAAAGCTCTCCCTGCGTGCAAAAAACTGGGAACTCATTACCCAGGACAAATGGGTTTTAAACATGGTTTCCCTAGGATACAGATTCCACTTCCACTCACTCCCAACCCCAAGTGGATGGCCAGACCTCCCCCAAACCAGTGGGCGGAGGCCCAAAAACAAGTACTCTCTCTCCTCAGTATCAGGGCTATTCGACCTGTCCCAGCAGAACAAAGGGGACAAGGTTTTTATTCAAGACTTTTCCTGGTTCCCAGAAAAGAGAACTCCTGGCATCCTATCCTGGACCTTTTTATTCTCAACACCTTTCTGCTGGTTCCAAAATTCAAAATGCTAACTATTCAACAGCTTCTTCCTATGGTAGCCAAGGATGCCTGGCTGGCAACTCTAGACTTAAAAGAAGCTTACCTGCACATCCCAATAAGGGAATCCTGCAGAAAATACCTACGCTTCAGGGCAGGCTCCATGCACTATCAGTTCTCTGCACTTCCCTTTGGCTTATCTACTGCAACCAGGGTATTCACAAAGTGCCTAGCTCCAGCCATTGCATTTTGCAGGTAGAGAAATATTCAGATTTACCTATACTTGGACGATTGCCTGATTCAGGCAGAGAGTCAGGACTTGCTATTATAACACCTGGCATTTTGTAAGAAACTTCTAACTTTTCTGGGGTACACCATCAATGAGAAGAAATCACACCTATTACCCTGCCAACAGATTGTATTCCTGGGAGCAAGGTTGAACACAACTTCCCAGATGGCATTCCTCACTAGAGAGAAGCGAGTTCATTTTACAACCTACTTCAAACTACTGGCCACAAAAACCCAGCTATCTGCAAGGAAAATCCTGCAAGTCCTGGGATTCATGGCCTCTTGCATTCTGTTAATTTCATATGCAAGACTGCATATGAGGAAACTTCAATGGTATCTAAAAAGTCTATGGTGTCAACATTCTCAGAACCTGGAAACAATGATTCCTATCATTTCTTGTCTAAGGGCAGAGTTCCATTGGTGGGCAGAGGCCTGCTACCACAACAAGGGACTCTCTTTCACTCTACCACCTGCCGCCCAAACCCTGACAATAGACACATCAGACTATGCATGGGGGGCTCACATGGCATGGCAGTGCATTCAGGGCAAATGGAACCCAAAACAGATGCGCCTGCATATCAGTCAAAAAGAAATGTTAGCTGTACAGAATGCTGTGACAACCTTCAAAGGCCTTATTCTTCCTGGAGAACTAATGGCAAAGACAGACAACACCACAGTTATGTGGTACATAAACAAGCAGGGGGGAACCCATTCCTACCCACTCTGCAGACTAGCCATGGCTCTGTGGAACATAGCCTTGAGCTACCAAGTGCACCTGCAAGCTCAATTCCTGCCAGGCAAACTAAATTCACTGGCAGACGACTTAAGCAGAAATCTCATGGACCCACACAAATGGAAACTGGAACCCAAAATTTTCAAGCTCTTGAGAAGCAAATGGGGGACACCAGAGGTAGACCTGTTTGCCTCCCCTCAGAACTACCAGTTGAACAAATTCTGCACCAGAACTCCCCACAGTCAAGCTTGGAAAGTGGATGCCCTGTCCTTTTCCTGGGAAAGTTCTCAGTTTATGCCTTTCCCCCTCTGCCTCTCCTCTCGAAGGTTCTACAAAAGATCAAACAGGACAAGCCAAGGACAATACTGATTGCACCAGACTTGCCACGCCAGCACTGGTACCCCATTTTGTGCAGTCTGACAGTGATACAACCTTGGCACCTGCCTCAGATCCCTTCCCTGCTGTCCCAGCAGGTGGGCCAGATTCTGCACCCTCAGCTTCAAACCTTCAGCCTTGCAGCCTGGCTAATTCCCTGAGCTCACCTCCAGCAACCCTCAGTAAGCAGGTGCTGGATGTCATTCTTGCGGCAAGGAGGCCTAGTACTAGAAAATTCTATTCAGAAAAGTGGAAAAGATACTGTTCCTGTTGCCAGGCGATGGGCACAACAGTGCCCAGCTTACCTCATAGTTTAGTACTAAACTAACTGCCCTTGCGAGCCATTTTAAGCCTAGCCAATTATCCCTTGTGAAGCTCAAACCCTGCACCTTGTGTTTGTAAGGCAAATACCTTAACCATTAGGCCACCCTCACAACCCAAAATAAATGGCCTCTGCTGGGCTTGAACATATTCTAGATTATTTAACAGAAATGCTCCACAAGGGCCTATCCTTCTCTTCAGTTAAGATTCATGCCTGTACCATATCAGCACATTATTTATGTATTTATTTATTAATTGACATTTGTTAACTGGGTTGTCCACCTGGGCCTGTGGCCCATTTTCAGTGGAGACCCGAAGAGAAAAGCTCCAGTAGTACATTTTTAAACGAGTACAATTTTAAACAATATTGATGTAATAGCAGTGATAGCAAAAAGATTCACATATGTTGGGTTACATGCATAAAGTTAAAGTTGCATTAAAAAGAAGCTTAGTAACATAATTTTACATTGATATAGTTCAGTAGGTCAACAGTAATTTTTTTGTTTGTATAAAATTATGCAAATGCATAGTAGACACATTGGAGAGAGAGATGTAATGAGGTACTAAGTATGGACCTTTTGAGGGTACATAAAGGGAAGGAAGACTAGGTGGGGTCATGGCAAGGGTGGGTCCTGGAATTGAGAAAATAAGCTTTTAGTTCATTTTTAGAGTGTGAGGTTTGAGAGAATGAATGTAAGTCAAGGGGAAGTTTTTTTCCAAGCATGGGCAAGGGAGTGTTTGTAGAGTAGTTTGCCTACTGACCTTTTTGGGTGGTAGACATCAAGTAATTGTAGGTTAGAAGTACGGAGGGTCCAGGATGGGATGTAGATGGAGACTAAGGAAGATAGAGGTGGACAGAAGGAGGTTTTATAAAGAATAGAGTGTAGCATATGAAATTGATAAGATAGAAACTGGGGAAGTTCAAGCCATTGAAGAGAGTTTAAAGAAATGCAGAAGTGTGAGTTTATGGGGAGTTAGTAATGAATCTGGCTATTTTATAGTAAGTCTGTTGGAGTTTGTTTAGAGTGGAGGCCTGGATATTGGTAAGAAATGGGGCGGCGTATAAGAGGGAGGGGAGGAGGAGTGCCTGGCCCAGGTAAGTCTAGATTCAGGGGTTAGGAATTTTTTGTTCCGATATAGCAGACCTAGTTTCTGATTTTTTTTTTTTATACACTGGAGTATTTGTAGGTTGAACTTTAGTTTGTCATCGATAATGACCCCTAGGAGTTTTGTGTGTGTGTCAGGTTGGATAGTTGTGTTAGAAGATGTAATAAAAAGGAGGTTTTGTGATGAGAAAGAGCGGGGAAGGAAAAGTAGGAGTTTGGTCTTTTTGGGATTTAGGATCAGTAGGTTGTGAGAGCCATTGTTCAGTGGATAACAGGGCTTGTTGGGTCAGGGAGCTTAGTTCAAGAATGTTATTTGAGATGGATATAAGTGTAGAGTCTTTGGCATACTGAATAAGGGAGGATTTTTTGCATGAGGTGTAAAGATCATTGGTGAAGATGTTAAACAAAAGGGGTCCCAAGATGGAGCCTTGGGGAACAACATCAGTGGAGATGGGAAGGAAAGGTGAGGAGGATGAGAGCCATTTGGCAGATTGTTCCCTGCCGGATAGGTAACTATTAAACCAGGCAAGTGCAGAGGGGTATAGGTGGAGATTTGCGAGTTTGGATAGTAGTAGAAGATGAGAGACAGTATTGAAGGCTTTGGAGAGATCTAGGAAGAGACAGGAAATGAGTCTATTGCTGTCTAGGGCCTCTGCAATGATATGAGTGAAGTAGAGGAGGGCAGTGGTGGTGCTGTGATGAGGACGAAATCCATGTTGGGTAGTGGTAGGTAAGTGGTGCGTGAGGAGGTGATTGAGAAGCTGCGAGTATTCTAATACTGAGCCACTCCTCTTCTCTCATCCCCTGCTAAAACAATTCCTTAGAGGGGCAAAAAATTTAAGACCCCCCCCCCCTCCTGGAGAGCTCCCATTCCAGCCTGGGACCCTGGGACCTTAACTTTGTATTGGAAAAACTCACTCTTTCCTCCTTTGAACCAGCTGCTACAGCAGAGTTGAAATTCCTTTCTTCGAAAACAGCTTTACTTCTAGCCATCACTTCAGCAAGAAGAGTGCCTGAACTGCAGGCCCTCATGGCAGTGGAACCCTTCATTATCTTCCATGCGGACAGGGTTTCCCTCAGGAATAATCCATCCTTTATGCCCAAGATGGTGTTTAGTGTGGCTCTAAACAAGTCCATTCATTTGCCTACTTTTTTCCCTAATCCTCACAATAAAGGGGAAAGGATACTGCATTCTCTGGACGTACACAGACAGTTTAGATTCTATTTGGACAGAACTACGCCTCTCCGAAAATCTGGCCAGCTGCTAGTTAGCTTTGATGCAGGGGCAGAGGGGAAAGCCAATTCAAAGCAAACCATTTTCAAATCGATAGTACATTGCATCCATTTCTGCTACAAACACCATGGAAAACCTACCCTCAGGGAATAAGAACACATTCCACCAGGGCTGCATCTACCTCTACTGCACTTCTCAGAGGAGTCCCTAACAGGGACATCCTGGAAGCTGCAACCTGGAGCTCTGTGCATACTTTCAACAAGCATTACCACCTTGCCTATCTTTTCTAAATCCAGGGCTGGATTTGCCACAGCAGTCTTACAGGGCCTTATTGCTAGCCCTAATGCTCTTTTATTATCTTAACCCTTCCTTAGCTTTGGGAATCAACCCAAATGTGATGACTGCAACAGTGAAACACGAACATAGTACAGTTGTGTACACTTACCATAAATGTAGATGTTCGATTGTATTCACTGTTGCAGTCCTGGTTACCCTCCATCCAGCCCCCTGACTTCTCTTGACTTTTACCTTTCCTCTTTGCTTGGCATATACTATATCATGTGTATTTGCTTTTTGCTGGGGGGTGTTCCATACCATATAATTGCTTCCTATTGTGGGGGCACCTGACATCTGGGGCAAGAAAAACTGATGTAATGGCATCGGCTGCATGTTTTATACCCCTGACAACCTGACGTCATGGAGGAAGCGACAGCATCCGATACAAAAATCCGAAGACTCTGGTATTCAGGCCGGCTGAGGGCTACCTGCAGGCAAATAACCCAGATGTGATGACTGCAACAGTGAATACACTCGAACATCTACATTTATGGTAAGTGTACACAACTGTACTTTCACTATCAACGAGAAGAAATCAAAGCAAAACCCCACCAGGAAGATCATTTTCTTGGGAGCGGTGCTAGACACAGCATCCCAAATGGCC
>NC_056730.1:99508439-99615939 GCF_019279795.1 Protopterus annectens | reverse complement strand
AATAGACAACTGGTATATACTTACATACAGTATTAAGTTAGGAAAACTAGTAGCTGATTTACAGAGAGGATGAGATAATATGGGATTAGCTTTATTCTCTTAGTCAAATAGTAATAGTATGTATAACCTATAGCTTATAGCCCACTGAGGCGTCAAATAAAAAAGGAGATATAAAGGTAAATGCCGGGGTAAATAATGAAGGAGATATAGTGAAAGCATATATGAGCTTTGGTAGAAAGTTAGGTATTTGAGGTGAGGAAGAAAATCTTCTAGAAAGTTCAGCAAGATAAGGTGGAACGTAGAATTTTGGTAGAAGGAATATAAACCCTAAGAGGGGGCTAAACTAAGTGGGAGGAGGTGAAGGGGGAGAGTGTGGTGGAAAAATAGGTGGAGTAAGGCTACACTGAAGAAGTAGGAGGTGAGATGGAAGAAAGTGAGAAGATGGAAGGAAGTTAAAGTAGTGAGGTAGAAGAGTAGGGGTAGGGTAGGTGGTCAAGAAATGGGGAAAGGGAAGTATAAGGGTGGGGGGAAGTGGGTTTAGCTAATTAGTTTTGTAACAGGGACAGATACCTGTTTCTAGAAGGAAATTCTTTAGTGTGAGTTTAAAACTCTTGAGGTTAGATATTGATTTGATGTTTACTGATAAGGCATTCCAGAGTTTTGCGATGGAGTAAGAGTACAGACACTGTCTAGCCTTTTTGTTCGGTCTGTATACTATTACAAGTTGTCTTTTGATCATAGGGCCCTGGTAGGTAAATAGGTTTGAAAGATTGCTTTTACAGAGGCACAGTTTTGGGGTTGATATATAACTTTGTGGGCCATAGCTAGTTGCAGGTAGTTTAGGAGATGAGGGAATTTGAGCCATTTGAAGGCCCTGAGAGTAGTGCAGTGGTGTTTGTAGTGAGGTGCATCTATAGCAAATTTTGTGATTTTACTAGCAGGATTCAAGTTTATTTTTTAGGGTAGTCTGAATATTGGTCAGAATAGGTTCATAGGTTCATAGGTTCATAGGTTCATAGGTTCATACTAGGCTATCTGCCCGAGGGCATTTACAAGCCTAGCCCATCGTTTTGTGGCTTACGCCACCCCTTTAGTATGGGGAACTATACCCATTATTTTGCTGTGCCTCTGTCGAGCAGTGACACTGAGGTAATCCCTGGGGTATATCTGCGATCTCCCATCCATTGGTCAAGATTTCTCTTGAACAAGGCCAGCGAGGTGCTCTGCCTCACATGTACCGGGATTTTGTTCCACAGCATAGGGAGTCTTTGGGTGATGAATCTATCCCTCCAGCACGTCCTATTAATAGCCGTGTCAAGGTTTAAGTCTCCGCCCTTGTGGCTCTGATGGATCTAGATTTTTGAGGTGAAGCATATTCATCAAATCTGGGTTTGACATGGCCTTGTATGTTAGGCAAAGGTCACCTCTGAGCAAGCGGTGGCGACTGAATAGAGCTGGAGTTCTTTCAGTCGGGCAGCATAGGACAGATTTTTGAGACCCTTTATCCTTTTGGTGAGGAACTTTTGTGGCCTCTCCAGCTGCTGCAAGTGTCGGGTCAGATACATTCCGAATGGGGCATTGTACTCAATCATTGGTCTGATGAGTGATGAGTAAAGGGAGACTATGACCTCCCTTGATCTAGATGAGAATCCCTTCATGATAAGGTGGGCAATGTAGAAGGTCTTCCTAACTACTTTAGCTACATGGGTGTCGAATGACAGACTACTATCAACCTGGGTCCCCAGGTCCCTGATAACTTCTTCTGTGGTCAGTGGATTGCCACCTATTTGGTAGCTAGGGGTAACCTTGTTTTTCCCGAAGGGTATGACTATGCATTTTTTGGCATTTAACTTTAGTCCGTGGCTCTGGCACCAGTTATCCGTTTCTGTGAGACCCTTCTGAAGGATATCTGTGTCAGATGTGTTTTCTACTATGGCGCGCCCAGTTTGCAGTCATCTGCAAACTTTGTCAGCCATAACCCTCCTGTGTTTGCTTGTACTTCAGAAAAGTAGATGCCAAACAAGAGTGGGCCCAGGACTGAGCCCTGTGGGACACCACTTGTGACAGGCTTTGAGTCTGACATGGCGCCAGCAACTCTGACCCTGTGGGTTCTGTCACTCAGCCAGTTTGCAACCCATCTTGTGATGCATGGGTTAACATTTAAGCTGATGAGTTTTTCAATGATACCCGAGTGGGGTATTGTATCGAAGGCCTTAGCCAGATCGAGGTAGGCTGTATGGACTGCCTTTCCCTCATCAATGGCTTTGGTGACTGTTTCAAAAAGTCAACCAAGTTTAAAAGGCATGATCTGCCTTTGACAAAGCCAAACTGGGTTGGATCCAAAGTCTGCAAATTCCCTATGTCTTTATTTATGAGGTCCATTATGATCCTCTCCATGGCTTTGCAGATAAGGCTTGTCAAGCTAATGGGCGGTAATTTCCAGGGTCGGTGGAGGCACCGCCTTTGTGCAGTGGGACCACAGTTGCAGTGCGCCACTCCTGGAGTGCGTATCCGAGGTAAGAATTTGATTAAACAGCTGTCCTAGCTGTGGGTTTAATTCCTCATTGAGTTCGTGGAGCACACAGCCGGGGACACCATCAGGTCCCATGGATGCTGTGTTTTTTGCTTTGGAGAGCGCAGTTCCCACTTGGGCGCTGCAGATGTTTGGGGGCCTGCAATCGTTTGGTATAGTTATCTCTCCTTTTGGGGAGGGAGAAGTTTGCACTGAACCTGTCAGCCAGTATGTTGGCAATGTCTGTAGGATCAGTAATCTTCACATCATTTTGAACTAGTTCTGAGCATATCTGGGAGTTTCCTCCCAGGTTTCTAACATAGCTAAAGAAGGCCTTATGATTGTCTTTTGAGTCTTTAGCTATTTTCTCTCGAAATTTGCTTTGGATGATTTTATGAGAGCTCTTAGTTTTTACTTATAGTGATCAAGGGTGTCTTACCTTTTAAGGATTTTGCTCTATCTTGTAGTAGCTTCCTCCTTTTGTTGTAGAGTTTGTTTATGGCTGGGGTCCACCAGACTGGACGCTTGCCTTTGGTACAAAGAGTCTTTGTTTTGCTTGGGATTGCCTTATCCATGCAGTCCTGCAGGTGCTGGTAGAAGGCATTTGTAAGTGATTCAGCGGCTTGAGTACTGTTTTCCGCGCTCGGGGCCTTAAAGGAGACCACACTAGTCTTTAGAAGTGTGAAGTCGGCTTTTGAGCAGTTCTTTACTGTGGTCTTTTTTATTTCAGGTGGGGTGGGATGAGGACCTCCAGCGAGATTAGTTTGTGATCTGATCTCACCAGTGAGGGGTATACTTCTGGTGTTGAACATTGTGCTCCCATGTTCGTGATGATGAGATCAAGTATGTTATCTCCTCTTGTGGGGATGGTGACTAGTTGTTCCATGGCATTTGAGTTTATGAATTCCAGGAACTTTTGGGCTAGGGTGTTTGGGCTTGAGTAGTGTTCCCAGTCTATATTAGGGTAATTGAAGTCACCTAGTATGATGGTGTTTGGTGATACATTTATCCCTCTAGTGTTTTCAGGAAGGCCATGTGAGGTTCCTGAGTTTGTGAGGGTGGCCTGTAACATGCTACAATTTGCAGAGCAGTCTTGCCTATGGTTAATTGCACCTGGATGGTCTCCGATGCATCGTGCGTTGCCACCAGTCTTGAGGTGTGGGTGTCCTTGATGAATATGGATACCCCCCCCTCCTTTCTTGGTATTGTCCGGATTTTGGGGCCGAACGCATGATATGAGGTAAAACCTGATAGCGCTGGGGTGCTCTCAGGAGCCTTGAACCAGGTTTCTGTCACAGCACAGACATCGATGTTCTCCATACTGAGAAGGGCCTCGAGTGCGTGCATTTTGAGATTTAGACTTCTGGCATTGAGCAGCATTACCCTTAGTTTTTCCTTTTTGTGTTCTAGGGTGGTAGGTTTAGAATTTGAGCCTTGCCTAAAAAGGCACTATGGGGTGGCAAGAGCCTTTGCCAATATCCGGAATCCCAGGGTGACAGGTGCAAGCCGTCCCTTGCGAAGCAGCGTGGCTTGTCCAGCATGTCATCCCAGGCAGACAGACACTGGATCCCCTTTGAATGACACCAGTGTTTAAGCCAATTGTTAAAGCTGATCATCTTATCTCTGTATTGTGGCATCATTCTTGGTGAAGGTAGGATACTGCTCAAGGTCAGGGTCATACCTGCCTGGGCTACATAATCAGAGAGCTCCTCAATGTCTCTTTTCATGTAGTCCAAGGAGGTGTGCCTCAGGTCGTTTACACCAGCGTGGACAATGACTGAGTCATATTTGTACCTGCTGTTGAGAGACCTGAGTGCTTGCGTTATGTGGCGGATTCTAGCGCCCGACAGGCAGCTTACTGTGACCTTCTCCTTACTCAGTCTGGTGGCGGGACGTCAGTGTGTCTGACTATGGAGTCACCAATGACTAGTGTGTCTGGCATTGTGTTTGGCCTTAAGGGCTGTGACTGTTTGACACTCTGACTGTGAGGTCTATGTGTTGCAGGTGTTGTGTTCTGAGGTGGTGGTTGTTTGGGTGTCTGCTTTGGTGGCCTCTGCTGTTTTGGTAGATTTTGATCAGAGCCTCCAGTATGTCTTTGTGTGTTTATGTGTATGATTTGAGGTTGTAATGGTACTATGTGAGACTGGGTCTATAGTGTGTGTGGTAACCTTCTCCTCCTGACTGGTCTTGCCAGTCCTATGTTGAAGAGCTCAGCCTCCAGTTTGGCCGTATAGTTGCATCTCTCGCATGTATTTGTGTTTTGTGGGAGGAGGAGAGGGTTGTCTGTGTACATGAGGCAATTGTAGCATTGCCTCAATATTCCCAGGTTCACCAGCTGAGCAGGAGAGGACACTAGCAACTGATCCCTCGACATGCTAGAAGGATAAACAAAAAACTTTAAAAAGATTCCGGGGACGTGGGTGACCGAGAAATGGGGGTTGCCTTTTGGGGTACTATCTATGACAAGAGTGCCGTATCAAGGTAATAAGTACTGTAGGAGCAAGTGCTAGGTTTAACAGATAGAGAATAGTCTACTTGGAGTCAAGTAGAGATGATCTTTTAGTTATAGGATACGCTGATTAGATCAGTAGTATAGTTCGAGGAAGGTAGTTTTAAGGGAAAATTTGAAGAGTGGACTTTAGGTAGCCGAATAGTTTAAACCTGCTTAACCGGCGCTGCCCTAGTGTGCAACAGTGGCAACTCCGCTAAATCGCTAATGCGCGCTAAAAGCGTGCTTTATAGCAGGGGGCTGGAAAAGACAGGAAATGACCCAAAATGGCCAATAAACTACAAGTTACTGCCTTAAACCACTCCTCTGAGGACAAACAGGCAGCTCAGTACTCCCTACTCCCACTAGTGAGTAAAGAAACTACCCCTTGACCAAACAAGGAAAATGGAGAAAACAGGAACCAAGACAAAGCCCAGGGATCAGCAAAATCTGATCACTGGAACAAACTATTAGAAAGTATGGAAAACAAGAGTATTTTTTTTGTTTTTCAAGTTTTTTTCAGATAGGCAGAAAATACAATAAATGCTGTGTTTTTCGACTAAATGCTATCAAAAGCTAGTACACTTGAGTGTATTAGCCTGTTTAACTTTTAAGCAAAACTTAAACAAGCAAGTGCAATAAACAATTCAAGCTATTAAAAACAGTAAAAATAGGTAATAGCAGAATAAAACAGGCAGAAATAGCAATCGAAAGGCTTAAAAAGTCGAAAATGCAGAAAAAAATACTTAGAATCTGGAAAGTTTGTCTTTTCTGGTCTCTGCTGCTCTAGGAACTCTGCTGGACACCACGAGGAGCTGTGTTGAGTTCTCTATAGCCAGAAAAGCCAGCCAAAGCGTGCTTTATAGCAGGGGCTGGAAAAGACAGGAAATGACCCAAAATGGCCAATAAACTACAAGTTACTGCCTTAAACCACTCCTCTGAGGACAAACAGGCAGCTCAGTACTCCCTACTCCCACTAGTGAGTAAAGAAACTACCCCTTGACCAAACAAGGAAAATGGAGAAAACAGGAACCAAGACAAAGCCCAGGGATCAGCAAAATCTGATCACTGGAACAAACTATTAGAAAGTATGGAAAACAAGAGTATTTTTTTTGTTTTTTTTTTCAAGTTTTTTTCAGATAGGCAGAAAATACAATAAATGCTGTGTTTTTCGACTAAATGCTATCAAAAGCTAGTACACTTGAGTGTATTAGCCTGTTGTTTAACTTTTAAGCAAAACTTAAACAAGCAAGTGCAATAAACAATTCAAGCTATTAAAAACAGTAAAAATAGGTAATAGCAGAATAAAACAGGCAGAAATAGCAATCGAAAGGCTTAAAAAGTCGAAAATGCAGAAAAAAATACTTAGAATCTGGAAAGTTTGTCTTTTCTGGTCTCTGCTGCTCTAGGAACTCTGCTGGACACCACGAGGAGCTGTGCTGAGTTCTCTATAGCCAGAAAAGCCCGCCAAAGCGTGCTTTATAGCAGGGGGCTGGAAAAGACAGGAAATTACCCAAAATGGCCAATAAAGAGCCCCATAGGAGCCCCATATAGTAAACAGGAGAGCAGGAAGATCTTGCCCAGTGTAGTTTTGGTGGCTGTATCCATAAAGCTTTTATGGTGATAGAGGGTCCCTAGTTTGCAGTGTATTTGATTGCATTATGTATTTGTAAATCAAAGGAAAGTTTGTTTTTTGTGGTCACTCCTAATAGTTTGGCATGAGAAACCACTTCAGTTCGAGTATTATTTAGTGATAAAATCTTAAAGTCGGTTGAGATTGTCTTGGGTGCAAAAAGAAGGAGTTTAGTGTTATTGAGGATCAGAATACATTCTGCATTGTTTAGCCAGATTTCAGTGGAGGAGAAGGCAGTTTGGGTTATTTAATGAAGGTGGGTTATGTTGTTGGAATAGGAGATAGTGGTAAAATCGTCAGTGTATTGAATTAAGGAGCTTTGGTGTGAGGCAGTGTGAGGGGTAAATGTGAAGATGTTGAAAAGGAGAGGTCCCAGAATAGCACCCTGAGGAACTCCTGTATTGTTTGGTAGATAGTGGGAGAGATTGCCCTTCCATTTTACACATTGTTTGTCATTTAAATAGCTGTTGAACCATTGTTGATTGGTTTGGGAAGGACCAAGAGAGAGATGCGAGTTTTTGTAATTGTTCTGGGTGTGAAACTGTATCAGAGGTCTTAAGCATAGGTTCATAGTTTCATATGTTAGTACTAGGCTAACTGCCCTTGTGAGCCATTGTAAGCCTAGCCAATTATCCCTTGTGAAACTCAAACCCTGCACCTTGTGTTTATAAGGCAAACACCTTAAACATTAGGCCACCCTCCCAACCCTCCCAGCAGTTTAAGGAATAGTACTGAGGTTAATAGTCTGGAGGCTCTAGCTTTGTTAACTGTATCTATAAAGGAGATTAGAGCAGTTGTAGTGTGTGATGGTCTGAAGCCATGTTGGGTGGGTGTAAGTAAGTTGTTTTAAAGAATATGGTCAATAAGTTGTTTGTGTATACATTTTTCTAACAGTTTAGATAGGGAGATAGGATAGTGATGGGATGGTTATTGGTTAAGTCATTACATTTGCCTTCTTTGTGTAGGTGGTTATAATGGATTTTTTTCCATAGAGTAGGGATCTGTGATTCTATGATGGATTGGTTAATGAGGATGTTGACAGGATATGCAGTAGCATCTGCAGCAAGTTTTAAGTCTTCAGAGGGAAGCTTGTCATCAGAAAAAAAAAACAGGATCTTAGCTTAGTAATTTATGTATGTGGTGAGTTATACAGGTTGTAGAGTGAAGAGAGGAAGATCCTGGTCTACTGTAGATGTATCAGGAGGGAAGGGAAGAAGATGAGCAGCATTTGGAAGTTGTTTAAGAAGGGCTGAGATTGTCCATGGGTTGATTGACAAATTTGAGTATGTTGTGCATCTGCTATTTGGGATGGGGGTTTGTCTGTGGTTGAAGATGGGTTTTAAATGAATCCTGGGGTGAGAAGCAAAGAGATGGTGTGTCAGAATTTTTAAGGGTTGTTTTTGTGGGAGTTTTTTTGTTGTTGAGAGAAATACTGCTTGTTATTGTTGATCAATTTCTTTGCTTGGCTGTGTAACTGTCTATATTTTCAGAGATTTATGTTGATTTTGTTCCTTTGCCATTCCTGCCAGACTTTATCCCTCATTACTAGAAAGTTTTTTGTTGATTTGGTTGTCCAGGGTGCATTATTGTTTTTATTCTTTTAGTACAAAGTGAGGCTAAGTTGTTGAGGGTATCCAGAAATAATTTGTTGAAATAGTTGACAGCTTCATCTAAAGGTAGGATTTTTAGTATAGACCAGTTTAGTAATTTTGGTATTTTAATAAAGAGGTGTTGGTTGAAGTTAGATAAATTGCCAGAGGTTTTATAGTTGTGGTTTTTGGATGTGTAGTGCATGGTTTTGTAAGTATAGGTGGGAAGGTGGTCATTTAAAGTATCTGGGAGAGTTCCAGAGTTGGAGTATTTGTGAGGATCTGGGACCAGTATCCAGTCCAGAATAGATCCTGGGCTGTTACATTTCGGAATTTGTGTTGGTGTAGAGATGAGTTGTGTGAATCTGTAGAGATTTATGCTATTTACTGGGCAGTCACAGTTTAAGCTTTGCCAATTGACACTAATGTCTCCCATGACGATTGTTTCACTGGATATATTTTGTGAGATCAAGGATAGAATGTCTTCTAATATTAGAATGTTGTTGCAGGGTGGAATATACAGAACTGCTATGCATAATTGCTTTGTGTTATTGATTTTTAAGGAGGCTATGAGAATTTCAGCTGTACTGAAAGTGGGAGTGGGCTTGGGGTATGGTAATATAGTAAGTGAGTTGGGATAGATTAAGGCTACCCCTCCCCCCTTCTTATGAGTTTGTTCTGCTATTATGTTATAGCCTGGTGGGAGCAGATGTTCTTCGTGTTTCACTGTTGCAGTCATCATATTTGTGTTATCTGCTTGCAGTAGCCCTCAGTCGGCCTGGTTATCAAAGTCTTGGGTCTTGCGAGGGTTGCTGTCTCATCTTCCATGACATCATGTAGTCAGGGGGTATAAAGCATGCAGCCGACACCATTACACCAGTATTTCTTGCCGTGCGGTGCTGAAGCAGAAGCAGCTCGCAAGTGCCGGTCGGCCTACTCCTGAAATTTTCATTTTCGAGTTTCAGAACCGAAGTCTTCAACTAAAGCTAAGTACCCCGTTGGGGAAACTTTTTCTTGCTGTAAACCTATGTCAGTAAAAGTCAATAATTGTATTTCTTGTGGAAAGCAAATACCTCAAAGATTTTCATTCGTACTGTATTCCTTGCCTAGGCCCTGACCACGACGTACCTGTCGGTTTTGTGCCTTATTTAAAAAACAAACTATTCGTTGTCGGTATATTTACTCTTCTAAATATTTTGGTACTCGGTTCAATTACCCAGCTATGGCTTCGGTAAGCCACCCGACTACAGACATTCTGAAAAAATGCAAAGATAAAGACAGAGACAGGCCACCTAGGTCCAAAGCTGCCGGCGACGCTTCTCCTAAGCTAGTCGCCAGTTCGCCAGTACTCAGTGAGGTGCTTTCGCAGCCCCTGATATCCACTACTTCAGATTCGCAGGCCTCTACTGAGACCCATTCGGAGTCCGGTATGCCATGAGATGCTTCAACTGTAGAACCTGCGGATGTCTCTACCTTGGATGGGTCCAGAGCCGCTGTGCAGGCACCAGCTTCTGAGGGTGTATTCAGGCCTACTGACTTGCATATTAAAACAATGCGATCTTTTCTTCAAGGCCTAAAATTCAATCCATGCCTAGAAAACCGACTCCCAGACAGCATGGTCAGGCCTCTATGCCTAAAAAACAAATGATAAGAATGGCTGAAGACCTTATTACTTTAATCAGGGGAAGCCAACCTTCCCCCTCTAAGAGACCTAGGTCTGAATTTGCTTATGATTCTTCTGATCAGGATTCTGAAATTTCTATTTCCTCTGATGACCATTATTTACCCTTATCTACCTATGAGGATTCTGATGCAGAGGACTCTATTCCCTCTGCTTCCCCTCCAGAGGATTTCTCTTTTGGTGAAACCTTGCATACTCTTAGGGAGCATTTTCTCTGGGAAAGCCAGTATTACTCTGATTCTAAAAAGAGGCTTAGGGATTTCTTACTCCTGCCCCAACACAGGCCTTTAGCTATCCCCCCTGTACTGGACATTGTTGATGATGCCTTTCCGGAATCTAGCTTGGCCCCTGACTCCTTACCTCCTGCTCCCAGAAAACCAGATAGATATTACAGGGTTACTGACTCTCACAAGTTCCTCTTTAAAAATCCTTCTGTGGATCCTGAGACCATTTCATAGGGATCCAAGGGCATTAAGGCTACTGCTGCCAAAAAACCTACCCCCTCTGATAGAGATTCCAGGGCGCTGGATAGATGGGGTAAGAAAGTATACACTTCTGCAACCTTGGCCATTAGGGCCTTGAACTGCCAGTTTCATATGTTAAAGTATCAGCAGCATATTATTGGATTGCTTAAACAGAAAATGATGTTGATTCCTTGACTGTGCTGAAAATAAGGATTTACAGGATTTAATGCAGTCTGCTGAAAAAGATGGAAAACATACATTGCAATGTGGTTTTGATTCACTAGAGGCATGTTACAGGGCTGCTGTCACTGGGTCTGTACTTAGAAGGCATGCTTGGCTTAAGGAGCAGTCTTTGCCAGATCATGTTGAAGCTAAATTGCTGGATGCTCCCTTAAACCAGGACTGCCTGTTTGGTAACAAAGCAGAAGAAGTACTTAAAAAGATGGAGGAAAAATCTAAATCTATGCAAACTGTTAAAGATTTCCTGCACGTACAGCCTCCAAGATTTAGTAGGCATTGGCCCTCTAAGAATTGGTCCTTTCCTGCCTTTTCCAGGCCTTCTCAGTCCAAACCCAGAACCAGCAGAACACCCAGGCTTCAGTCCCAAGGTACGCACAGGACTAAGCAGTGGGGGGCTCCCTCTTCCAAAGCAGGGAGTAGTAAGACTCCCCCTATGGTAAATTGTCTCAATGATTTAACTTTAAAACTTCCAAGCCCTTCTCAACCATCTGCTCCTTTACGGCGAAAGATTGCTCTGCAGGCAAAAAACT
Organism: Protopterus annectens; assembly: GCF_019279795.1. Lineage (NCBI taxonomy): Eukaryota > Metazoa > Chordata > Ceratodontiformes > Protopteridae > Protopterus > Protopterus annectens. The sequence goes on along the minus strand of NC_056730.1, from coordinate 99,604,802 downwards.
GGGAACTCATTACCCAGGACAAATGTGTTTTAAATATTGTTTCCCAAGGATACAGATTCCACTTTCACACTTTACCAACCCCAAACGGTTGGCCAGATCTACCCCCAAATCAGTGGGCAGAGGCTCAAAAGCAAGTTCTCTCTCTCTTAAATATAAGGGCTATTCACGCTGTCCCAGAAGAGGAAAAGGGACAAGATTTCTACTCAAGACTTTTCCTGGCGCCCAGAAAAGACAACTCCTGGCATCCTATCCTGGATCTCTCTATCCTAAACACTTTTTGGTGATCCCAAAATTCAAGATGCTAACTCTTCACCAGTTGCTTCCTATGCTAGGCAAGGATGCCTGGTTGGCAATACTGGATTTAAAGAAGCCTACCAGCATATCCCAATCAGGGAATCTTGCAGAAGATACCTATGCTTCAAAGCAGGTAACATGCACTATCAGTTCTCTGCACTGCCTCTTGGCTTATCTACTGTGCCCAGGGTATTCACAAAGTGCCTAGCTCCAGTCATTGCATTTTGCAGGCAAAGAAATATTCAAATATACCCATACCTGGACGATTGTCTAATTCAGGCAGAAAGCCAGGACATACTTTTGAATCATCTGGCATTTGTACAAAAGGTGTTAACTTGTCTGGAGTACACCATAAACAAAAAGAAATCACATCCTGTACCCTGCCAACAAATTGTATTCCTGGGAGCAAGCTTGAACACAACTTCCCAGATGGCTTTCCTTATGCCAGAGAAACAAGTTCATTTGACAGCTTACTTCAAACTAATGGCCACAAAGACCCTGCTATCTGCAAGACAAATACTGCAAGCCTTGGGGTTCATGGCCTCATGTATTCTCCTAATTCCATATGAACTAGTAAAGCCAAGAAAACCGAAAAACCACTGAACAAGAATGTGAAAGGAGTCCAAAAGCACAACGAAGCCAAAAAGTTAACGTATTTTATTAGTAACGTTTTCGCTTCTGTTTAACAGGAGCTTCATCAGACAAGTAAAAACAGCGCCAAATGCACTTTTTAATAGCACCCAGGTATGCAGTATGATGTCATTTCCTTGGAAACCAAAATGGTAACCAACACACCTGTTTAACAAGGTAGCATCAACATTTGGTGTAGAAGGGCATTACAAATCCCGTAAATTTTTTATGTATGAAACAAGTGTTAAGATTTTTACCCATATAAAATACACAATCATTAGGTATAAACTACTGTTGAGGCTGTATATTCATGCAGTCATTTAAAAGTTGTTTAAAAATTATTTAAAAATTAATCACAACGGATCCAATCAAATACCCAAAAAAAAGGGTTAACACGGTTATAGTGTCTAAAATTGATTTTGGTAACCAAAATGCATAGTTACATCTAACTCAAAGCATACTTTCTAAAAAAGGCTCATAGGAGAAACAATTTAAAGAAAAATAAAGCACGTTTTTGTGACACACTAAAAAGAGAAGGTACAATAAGTGATCCTAACTTAATAAGGTGTATATTGTATGAAGTAAGCTTTTCAAGGTAAAGCAGCAAAAAGTTCAAGACCTAAGGTAACTTTTATACTTTAAGATGACAGAGATGTTGCAAGCTTCGTTTAAACCTGGGGGAGAAAATGCATTTAGTAAGAGTTGCCATTCTAGCTCTTTTATTTCCAATAAGAGGGACTTTGCCACTGCTGTCTTGCAGGGCCTTATAGCTGGTCGTAATGCTATCTAATTTCCTCCTCCCATCCTTAGCTTTGGGAATCTACCCAAATGTGATGACTGCAACAGTGAAACACGAAGAACATAGTACAGTTGTGTACACTTACCATAAATGTAGATGTTCGAGTGTTTTCACTGTTGCAGTCCTGGTTACCTTCCCTCCAGCACCCTGACTTCTTTTGGCTATACCTCTTTTCCTTTTTACTATGCTTAAAGCTTTTTGGTGTATTTGCATTTTTGTTGGAGGTGTAACCTTGTATATATATTTAATTGCTTCCCATTAGGGGGACACCTGACATCTGGGGCAAGAAAAACTGATGTAATGGCGTCGGCTGCATGCTTTATACCCCTGACTATCTGACGTCATGGAAGATGAGACAGCATCCGACGCAGGACCCAAGACTTTGATAATCAGGCCGACTGAGGGCTACTGCAAGCAGATAACCCAAATGTGATGACTGCAATAGTGAATACACATGAACATCTGCATTTATGGCAATTGTACACAACTGTACTTTCTTTGTCTCTGGTGTGTGGCTTAATCCATGTTTCAGTGACTGCAAGTATATGAGAGGAGTGTTGAGTTAGCCATGCATGGAACTCTGTAGTTTTGTTGCAAGAAGTGTGTAGATTAAGAGTGACTAGAAAGAAATATTTAGAGGAAGAATTTTTAAAGAGGTGGGATTGGAATTGGGACCTGGGTTTGGATGGATGTCTCCACACTGGGGTAACTTGGAGTAGAGTGTAAAATGGTAGTTTTGGAGGGTAGATTTTATTAAATACCTTAGATATGAAAAGATAAGTGGTTTAGGTTTGTAGGAGTTTTGTTGAATTTTGTATATACTAAGTAATAGTATGTTAGATTCATGGATAATACGGTAGAGAAACTTTCTGATGTTCTTCATGTTTCACTTTTGCAGTCCAGACTATTGGGATTTCCTGCCATGAAAGCCCTCAGCTGACCCGACTACCAGAGAGATTTCTTTCCGGCTCCCAGACCAGCAGATGCCCTGACTGACATCAGTACATTTGGGTGTAAAAGTAGTCAGCCTGCCGAGTCCAAAGCTGCATTCAGTTGAGTTGGTCAGTCCACATCAGAAAGAAGTGTCAGTGGACAAGATAAGTACCCCTTTAGGGAACTCTTTCTTTCCTTGCTCATGTCAGAAAAAGTAAACAACTGTCTCCATTGTGGAAAGCCGATGCCACACAGAGACTTTCATTCTTTTTTGTGTTATTTGCCTAGGCCCAAATCACAACGTCGTTGGTTGTTGGTTTTCTGCGCACTTCAGTACTAGAACAATTAGGCATAGGGCAGAGTTTCTCGCTACATTTCTTAGTCAACAATCCTCTTGCTCACTATCCATGGTGTCTGTCAGTCATACTGAATCCAATCTACCTATGCTAAAGAAAGAAAGAAAAGAAACAAAAGCTTAGGTCATGGGACAACAATCATTCACTTCATGCTTCTCTCTCCAGGCTTATGATGGTTGAACAAGATGAGGCATTTTTGCAGCCCGCTTCTTTTCTTGATCCAGTAATCCTGACCTCTGTCGAGACCCTTTTGGAGTCCAACATGCTACTGGCTCCATTCACTGCTACACAAGCCTCTTAGATTGGCTCGTCGGTCGGGTCCAGGGCTACTGTGCAGGCTTTGTCTTCCAAGGAGTGTGTTCTGCCCAGAGATTCTGCAACCAGGTCTTAGCCTACGCCAGCTGTGGTGCATTTACTTCAATCTCGGTAGACAGGCATCAGGGTGTCAGATGCCGTTAGGCCTAAGGCCTTAGCCACCCCTAAGAAAGCCTCTGTCCCTAGGCCTTCAGCAAGCCCTTAGGCTACATTTCTCAGGGGTCAGAGCAGGATTTAATCAGGTTAGCCAAGGACCTGCTCTCCATATCATGTCAAAGTAAGATCCAGGGGATTACTTCCCCTAGGAGAAGAAAAAAAGAGATGATCCTCAAGTAATTTCCCTGGAACCCATCCCTTCTGAGGAAGACTCTGAACTTGAGGACTCTGGGTCTGAGACGGGACCCTCCTTTACCTCCTATGAGGACTCAGACTCTGAGGAAATCCTCCCTTCAGCCTCACCTCCTGAGGGTTTCAGTTTTGGAGAGACCCTCCATGCCATGAGGCAACATTTTCAGTAGGAAGCCCAGGACTACCCACAGACAAAAAAGAGGGTTAGGGGATTCCTGGACTTAGCTGAACATAAGCCACTGGCTATTCCCCCCTTTCTGGAAGTAGTGGAAAATGTCTTCCAGGAATCTTCCTTTAAATCTGACTCCCTCCCACTTGCCCCTCATAAGCCAGAAAAGTTTTACAGGGTCCAAGATTCCTACAAGTATATTTTCAGAAACCCTAATGATGACTCTGAAGTAATGACTCCAGGACCAAAATGAGCCAGAGCCAGTTCCTCTAGGAACCCACTTCCTATAAACAAAGAGAGCAGCACCCTTAACAAGGCTGGCAAGAAGGTTTATACGTCTGCCACCCATGCCGTGAGGGCCGTAAATTGTCAGTTTCATATGATTAAGTACCAACAGACTGTACTACAGCAGTTTAATCAGGAGGTCTCCACCCTTGAGGATAAAACCCTTGCAAAAGAATTGACAGACCTCTGTCATTCCAGTGCTCAGGTAGTTAAGCATTCCCTCCATTGTAGCTATGATGCCATGGAAGCATCTTGTAGAGCAGCTACTACTGGATCACTTATTAGGAGACATGCTTGGCTCTGGGAACAAACTCTTCCAGAACATGTCAAGTCTAGCCTGTTGGATGCCCCCCTTGACAAGGAGGTTCTGTTCAGGCCCAAGGCAGAAGAAGTCTTTAAAAAGATGGAGGATAAGGCTAACTCAATGCAGACAGCAAAAGATTTCCTCCAGGTACAACCACCTAGGTTCAGCAGAAATTTTCCAGCCAAACACTGGTCCTTTCCCACCCTGCCTAGGAGTAGGCAGAGGAAACCTCAAAGGGATAGGCCACTCAGACAGAGGCAACAGTCACAAACAGGCAGACAATAGGCCTCAGAGGTACCTAGGCAAGGAAGTTCTAGATTCTAAGCCACATCCAGAGAGCAACAATGACTCACCTGCCCTCCCCTTAAAGCTAGGAGGAAGGCTGTCCCATTTTAAACATACCAGGACCCTCATCACCTCAGACAAATGGATTCTAGACATTATTGCAAAGGGCTACAGACTCACTTTCAAAGAGCATTTAAAATACTCTGGTTATAGAAATGCCTCCCCAGAAATAAAAGAAACAGAGGCCTTAGCTCAAATCCAGATACTGTGTTCGCAGGGAGCAGTAGAACCAGTTCCCACTGGCCAGCAGTTAAAAAGATTCTAATGCAGGCTCTTCCTAGTCCCCAGAATGGAAGGCTCATGGTGCCCCATCTTGGATCTGTCCAACCTCAATCAATTCCTCTTGGTGCCAAAGTTCAAAATGTTAACCTTCCAGAAATTACTGCCCATGATATCCCCCCATGCCTACATGGTCTAAAAGATGCTCATCTGCACAGCCCTATTCAGGAGTCCCACAGAAGATTCCTTCGCTTCAGGGCAGGATCCAGTCACAATCAAATTTCTGCCCTGCCCTTTGTGAACTCTTTTGGTGCTGTAGATAAGCCAAAGTGCCTAGCACGAGCAGTAGTGCAGGACCAGGGGGATACAAATCTATCTTTTCCTAGACTGCCTCATACAGGCTACAGATAAGGCCAAGCTCCTCAAGGACCTCAAATTCATCCAGGACCTCCTTTTTTCACTGAGATTCACAGTGAACCTCCAGAAATCCCACACTTCACCAACAAAAATGATTGTATTCCTGGGGGCACTTGTGGACTCCTTTCTCCAAAAGGTCTTTCTCCCTACAGAAAAAGTCTCCTTCCTGACAGATTTCTTCCACAGGATCCAACTGAGAAGTTGCATCTCAACTGAGAAGTTGCATCTCAGCAAGGGAATTTCTTCAAGCCCTAGCATATATGGCTTCATGCATCCTCATGGTTCCTCTTGCCAGACTACACATGAGGAAGCTCCAGTGGTACCTGAAAAAATGTCTGGTGCCAGAATTCACAGTCCCTAGAGGTCTAGATGCCCGTAATCCCCTGCCTCAAAACGGAGTTCACATGGTTGGTGCAAGCTTGCTTCCAGAATCAGGGCCTCCCCTTCAAAATCTCAACTCAAACCCTAACCACAGCATGGGGGGCTCACTTCCAGAACCTCTAAACCCAGCGGAAGTGGGATTCCGGATCCAAGAACGGACACATCAACTGGAAGGAACTCATGGCAGTATTAAAGGGGCTATTAGCATTCAAGGAAAGATGGTCCCCAGGTATTCTGTTAATCAAGACAGACAGTTACACAGTTATGTGGTACATAAACAGACAGGGATGGACACATTCTTACCCCCCTGTGCCATCTAGCAGTGTAAATCCGGGAAATAGTTCAGTCTGCGGGCTTGCACTTGATACCACGTTCCAGGAGTCCAAAATGCTCTGGCAGACCATCTCAGCAGAAACTTGATGGACATCACGAGTGACATCTGCATCCAAAAATCTTCCAGTCCATGACCCAAACATGGGGAGTTCCATGGGATGAACTCTTTGCATCCAAAGAGAATACACACCTGCAAAATTTCTGTACCAGGAGTAAATAGGAGGCAGCTTGGAAAACAGATGCCTGCTCCTTCTCTTGGACAAAGCTTTTTATTTATGCATTTCCCCCCATACCCCTTCTTCCTTGAATTCTGCTCTAGATAAGAGAAGAGGGCCCAAGAGCAATTCTTATAGCTCCAGACTGGCCCAGACAGCATTGGTACCCCCTCCTTCTCAAACTCACCAACCAGAGCCCATGGCTACCCTGTCAGAGAGTAGCTGTCCTCACCCAGAACAAGGGAAACATTGCACACCCCAAACTGCAGACCCTCAACCTTACAGCTTGGATAATCCCACAACAAAATGCAGTAGTGTTAGCTTAAGTTAAAAGGTGCTATACATCCTCAAAGAATCTAGAAGGCCTAGCACCAGGAAATTCTACTCAGCTAAGTGGAAAAGATTCTCTGGTGCAAAGATCACCACCTAGATCCCAAACCCACACGTTTTCAGCATCCTGGAATACCTGACTGGCCTGCTGAATCAGGGACTGTCTCATTCCTCCATTAAAATCCATGCTTCTGCCATCTTTGTATATGTAACCTGTCACCCTCCCATTTTCTGTCATCGACTATTAAAAGCAATTTCTTAGGGGAGAAATCCACATTAGACCACCCAGAAATAAAAACCTACTCCTCCTTGGGACCTTAATTTTGTGCTAGAGAAACTGACCTTGCCCCACTTTGAGCCACCAGTTTCTGTGGACCTAATGTTCCTGACATGGAAAACAGTGCTGCTTCTGGCTATCACTTCAGCCAGGAGGGTCTCTGTTTTGCAGGCCAGTGGAGTCTTACCCTATCTTCCACAGGATAGGGTGTCTCTCAGAACTAATCCATTCTTGATGCCTAAAGTGGTCCTGGACACCTGTTTGAATCAAAACATCCATTTTGCTAACTTTTTCCCCAATCCACAAAAAAAAGGGGAGATAATTCTGTATTCCTTGGATGTGCACAGACAACAATGTTTTTATCTGGACAAGACAAAAGCTTTGAGAAAGACTGATCAGCTTTTCATTACCTTTGCCTCTGGAAAAGAAGGTAAATCTGCCTCTAAGCAAACTCTCTCCAAATGGATTTCCCACTGCATTTGCTTTTGTTATACTTCCCATGGCAAAGTGCCACCAGTAGGAGTAAAATCTCATTCCACTAGGGCAACTTTACTTCCACTGACTTTCTAATGGGTGTCCCCACCAAGGACATCTTAGAAGCTGCCTTCTGGTCTTCTGTGCTTAACTTCACCAAGCACTACCACCTAGCATCCTTTTCCAGGTCTAGAGCAGGTTTTGCCAGTGCTGTCCTGCAGGACATCCTCTCTTCCCCTTAAGCACCTTCCTGCCTCCTTTCACTTTGGGAATCTTCCCAGTAGTCAGGACTGCAAGAGTGAAACATGAAGTACATAGTACAGTTGTGTACACTTAACCATAAATGTAGATGTTCGAGTGTATTTACTGTTGCAGTCTTCTTTCCCTCCCACCAACCCCCCAGCCTATTATGTATAAAGTTCTCCTTTGTATACCTGTCTGGTTACAGCTCCTCCTAGTTCAGGGCAAGAAAACTCTGGTATCATGATGCGTACTGGCTACCTTTATACCTCAATGTACAGACATCGGTCAGGGGGTACACCAGCCTCGGAGATGGAAATAAATTTATCTGGTAGTTGGGCTGGCTGAGGTTTTTCATGGCAGGAAATCCCAGTAGTCAGGACTGTAACAGTGAATACACTTGAACATCTACATTTATGGTAAGTGTACACAACTGTACTTTTGCTTTTCTAGTGAAGTATTGATTGTGGTAGATTTTTCTAGCATGAAAAAGTTTTGGGGTTTGAGTGGTTTTGCATATGTAAGAAAAGAGAGAGATAGGGTAAGGGCAGTGAGGAAGAGTATGGTAGGTGTATGGTATATCATGATACTGAATTACATAGGGCAGTTGAAGAGTATGGTATGTAGTGTGAGAGAGGTTGTATGAGGCATATTGGTTGTAGAACATAAGCATATAGGATGGATGATTAATAGTTGAGTGTGATGTGATTTGATAGAGGATAAGTGGTAGTGCGTGATTGGATGCAATGTTGAAGGGGAGGAGTTAAAGGTAGTGTAAATATAATTGAAATAGGGGTAGGTGGGAAAGGGTGTAAGTTAGAGAAGCGAAGTGAGCCCAAACAGAGAGGGCCGGCTGGACCAGGTCGGGTAGCTTGCTAAAAAAAGAAAAACAATCAAGTAAGTTACAAAGAAGGCTGAGAAGAAAACAACTGCAGAGAATACTCTGTCACAAATACCAGCAAGGAAGTGGTGTCTGATTTAGGGTGAAGGTAGTAAGGGTAAGCAAGGAGAAAAAATGTAGGGCTAGAGGTAAAGAAAAAGGGGAAGAAAAGGACGAGAAAGGTCCAAGCTAGTTATCTATAGGGAAGTAGGGGGAGAGTGTAAGCTGAAGGAAGGACATGCAGAATTCTAGTAATTAACAAGAAATATATGCTACCTAGACTGTGTAACTCAAGAGGTTAAGAAAGTCTGTAGCAGAAAGGGGTTAGAGCATGGAGTGGTCCTGTACAGACAGCCGGTGTAGTAAAACAGGATGGGATACAGTATATAAAAGACTGCCGGCTGTACATAAGTTAAAAATTTAATGATTTTCTGGATGAATAAATTCTGAACTTCCAGTGCCTGAGGTGTTTCTGTGCTGCGTGTAACAATTTTATCCCAAACGAGTCAGACAGGTCTGCAGTTTAGAGAAAGGGCAATTGAAAGGATGAGTATAACCTAATAAAGAAAAGGAGGAAGAAGGGAGAGGTTATCCAGTGGGAATACTTATATCTTTCCAACTTATGGTTTGTAATGCATGCATATGACCTGATAGATTTTAGGGTGATGCTGCTGAAGACATTTTTATCTGTAGAATTACAATTAGATTGTTATTAGATACATCACTGGTTTATTTGTAAGCAGGCTGTTCTAAATACTAAAAAGTCAGAAACAAAGATTTATGATCAGGTTTCTAGTCGTAACAGGTTTGTTATGCATTCCAAACATGGATGTCAGGAAAATGTTCTTTGTGTTTCACTGTTGCAGTCATTACATTTGGGTAATCTGCTGGTAGGTTGCCCTCAGTTGGCCTGATTAACAAAGTCTTGGGTCCTGCGTCGGTTGCTGTCCCTTCTTCCATGACGTCAGGTCGTCAGGGTTATAAAACATGCAGCCGACAGCATTGCATCTGTCTTTCTTGCCATGTGGTGCCCGAAGCAGAAGCAGTTCACAAGTGCCGGTCGACCGAATCCTGAAATTTTCGTTTTCGAGTTTCAGAACCAAAGTCTTCAACTAAAAAGCTAAGTACCCTGTTGGGGAAACTTTTCTTGCTCCTTACTGATGTCAGTAAAAGTTAATAATTGCATTTCTTGAGGGAAGCAAATACCTCATAAGGAATTTCATTTGTACTGTATTCCTTGCCTAGGCCCTGACCACAGCGTATCTTGTTGTCGGTTTTGCACTACATTTAATCAATGCACTATTAAACGTCGGTACATTTTTGCTCCTAAATGTTTTGGCTCACCCTTTAATTATCCAGAAATGTCGTCGGTTAGCAATCTGACTGCCGGAATACTGAAAAAACGCAAAGAAAAAGACAGAGACAGGCCGTCGAGGTCCAAAACTGACGACACTTCTCCTAAGCCAGTCGCCAGTTTGCTGGTACTCAGTGAGGCTCTTTTGCAGCCCCTGATACCCGCTACGTCTGATTCGTAGGCCTCTACTGAGACCCATTTTATGCAGGAAGATGCTTCAATTATGGAACCCGCGGATGTCTCTACCTTAGATGGGTCCGCAGCCACTGAGGGTGTTTTCAGGCCTACAGATTTGTATATTAGACCGACGCCATCTTCAAAACTAAGGCCAAAATCGAAATCTATGTCTAAAAAAACCAACGCCTGGGCCACATGTGCAGGCCCTTATGCCTAAAAAACAAATTATCAAAATGGCTGAAGATTTAATTACTGTGATCAGGGGTAGCCAACCCCCCCCCCCCTTCTAAGAGGCCTAGGCAAGACATTGATTATGAATCTTCTGAACAGGATTCTATTTCTTCCGATTCTTCTAATGAACAGGATTGTCTATACCTACTTATGATGCCTCTGATGCAGAAGATTCCATTCCTTCTGCTTCTCCCCCTGAGGATTTTTCTTTTGGGGAAACTTTACATACCTTAAGGGAACATTTCCACTGGGAAAGTCAGGATTTCTCTGAATCTAAAAAGAGACTTAGGGATTTTCTTCTTCCTCAGCATAGGCCTTTGGCTATGCCTCCTGTTCTAGACATTGTTGATGATGTTTTTTCAGAATCTAGTATGGCTCCTGATTCACTGCCTCCGGCTCCTTGTAAGCCAGACAGATACTACAGGGTTCCTGACTTCCACAAATTCCTTTTCAAAAATTCTATTGCAGATCATGAAACCATTTCTCAGGGTCCCAAGCACTTCTGCAACCTTGGCAATCAGAGCTTTAAACTGTCAATTTCATATGCTTAAATATCAACAGCATATCATGGGACTGCTTAAACAGAAAATTATGTTAATTTCTGACTGTGTGGAAAATAAAGATTTACAGGATTTATTGCATTCAGCTGAACAAGTTGGAAAACATACTTTGCAATGTGGTTTTGATTCTTTGGAGGCCTCTTACAGGGCTGCTGTAACTGGGTCTGTGCTAAGAAGGCATGCTTGGCTCAAAGAGCAAACTCTGCCTGATAATGTTAAAGCAAAATTGTTGGATGCTCCTTTACAACAGGACCGTCTCTTTAAAAAAGATGGAAGATAAAGATAAATCTATGCAAACTGTGAAAGATTTCTTACAAGTGCAACCTCCAAGATTTAGTAGGCACTGGCTTACTAAGAACTGGTCCTTTCCAATTCCTTCGAGAGCCACTCAAGTCAAACCCAGACATTCCAAAGGCTCCATGTTTCAGTCACAAGGGACTTTTAGAACAAACCAATGGGGTGCCTTCTCCTCCAAATCTGGAAACAACAGGACACCTCCCTATGGGATACAGATTTCATTTCCACACGTTGCCAATCCCAAACGGATGGCCAGACTTGCCCCCAAATCAGTGGGCAGAGGCCCAGAAACAAGTACTGTCCCTCATGAACATGGGGGCTATTCAACCAGTACCAGAACAGGAAAAGGGACAAGGTTTCTATTCAAGACTTTTCCTGGTACCCAGAAAAGACAAATCATGGCATCCAATTCTGGACTTATCTACTCTAAACACATTTCTGGACATTCCAAAATTCAAGATGTTGATTCTTCAACAGTTACTTCCTATGCAAAGTAAAGATGCCTGGTTGGTAACTCTAGACTTAAAAGAGGCTTACCTGCATATCCCAATCAGGGAATCTTGCAGAAGATACCTCCGCTTTAAAGCAGGTTACTTGCATTACCAGTTCTCTGCACTGCCCTTTGGCTTATCTACTGCGCCCAGGGTCTTCACAAAGTGCCTGGCTCCAGTAATTGCATTTTGCAGGCAAAGAGATATTCAAATATATCCATACCTGGACGATTGTCTAATTCAGGCAGAAAACAAGGACATTCTTCTAAAACATTTGACTTTTGTAAAAAGGGTTCTAACTTGTCTATGGTACACTATAAACGAAAAGAAATCACAACTGGTACCCTCTCAAAAAATTACATTCCTGGGTGCAAGCTTGAATACAACTGCTCAGATGGCTTACCTTACGCCAGAAAAGAAAATTCATTTGGTAACTTACTTCAAACAGGTGGCCACAAAAACCCTGCTATCTGCAAGACAAATTCTGCTAGTCTTGGGGTTCATGGCCTCCTGCATTCTTCTAATTCCATATGCAAGATTGCATATGAGGTAACTTCAGTGGTACTTAAAAAGTTTATGGAGTCAACATGGTCACAGCCTGGAAACAATGATTCCTATCATACCTTGCTTGCAACTAGAGTTCCTATGGTGGGCAGAGGCCTGCCACCAAAACAAGGGACTGCCATTCACTCCACCCCCTGCTGCCCAAGCCCTAACTACAGACGCATCAGACTATGCTTGGGGGGCTCATCTGGCAGGGAAGTGCATTCAGGGCAAATGGAGCCCAAATCAAATACACCTTCATATCAATCAAAAAGAAACTCTCCACTGCACCAAGGGCATTTACAAAATGTCTAGCCCCAGTCATAACTTACTGCAGGTCAAGGGGAATGCAAATTTTTCCATACCTAGATGACCTTTCTCATTCAAGCAGCAGACAAACAAACCCTCCTCACGCACACAAAGGAGCTCCTGCACCCGCTGCAGTCTCTAGCATTCCTCATAAACTTCCTCAAATCCCAACTAAATCCTACACAAGACATTGTCTTCCTAGGATGCAGAATCAGGACACACCTCAAGATGGCCTTCCTCCCTGAGGAAAAAATGCTTTCCCAGACCTACCACCTACAAACTGCCCTCCTCTCACCCGTCCTGGCTATGAGGGAATTCCTCAGACTTCTTGGGTACATGGCAGATACTATTCCCATGCTACCCCTGGCAAGGTTACACATGAGGAAAATGCAATGGTATCTGCGCTCAGTATGGACCCAGCACTCACACCCCCTCGAGTTCAGGATCCCACTCTTCCCCTGCCTCCACCAAGAACTGAAGTGGTGGCTGGCCCAGATTGCCCAAAACCCAGGCCTCCCCCTGCAAATGCCCTCCCCTTCCAAAATCATGCACACATACACATCAGATCTGGGCTGGGGGCATCTCTGGACTCAAGAACAGTGCAAGGTTTTGGACAAACACAAACAGTGGCACATCAACATCAAGGAAATGTCAGCCATACTTCTTGCCCTGCGGGCCTTCCAGCCTTTCCACAGACATGACATACTAAAGATCTTCACAGACAACACCACAGTGATGTGGTACCTGAACAAGCAAGGAGGGATGAAGTCCTACCTCCTCTGCAGGCTAGCTCTACAGATATGGGATCTGGCTATCTCCCAGGGGATCTCCTTCCAGGCAGCCTACATCCCCTCCCAACACTATTGTCAGGCAGACTCTTTAAGCAGGACCACCTCAGACAGTCAGAAATGGATGCTGTCAAGAGATGTATTCCTAGATCTGATCCACAGGTGGGGTATTCCACAGGTAGACCTGTTTGCCTCTTCCACAAACAGGCAAATCCAGAGCTGCTGCTCCAGAACTCACGACCCGAAGGCAATGCAAACAGACGCCTTCTTAATGTCTTGGAAGGGGAGATTCCTGTACACCTCCCCCCCTTCCCTCTGATCCAGAGAGTCCTACTGAAAATTCAGAAGGACTCACCAAAAAATCTTGTTGGTGACTCCCTACTGGCCAAGGCAGCACTGGTTCCCCTACTTCTTCATGTCTCCAAGGGCAGTAACCACAAGTTACCTTCCTCAATGGATCTACTCACACAGCACAAGGGGACACAGATTCACCCACAGTGAAGATCTGTGCATCTCTCCCTGTGGCTCATAGGATTCTCATCCCCTTCAGACACCTGTACAATGAGGACATGCTCTCAGTCCTGCAGGAGGCCAGGAAACCCAACACAAGGAAATCTTATCTCTTTAAATGGAGAAGGTTTTCTATCTGGTGTCACTAAAGACAGATGGAGCTGGTGGACAGCGACCTGCCTCTGATTCTGCCCTACCTGTGTGAACTCCTGAAGACAGGCTTGTCTTACTCCTCCTTAAAAGCACATCTGTCTGCCATTTCTGCCTGCTTGCCTATGGAACCTCCGCTAGCATCCAGACTTCCAGCCAAACTATTCCTAAAGGGTGTTTTACACTTACGACCCCCAGAAAACTGACCCCTCCTTCCTGGGACCTTAACTGTGTGCTAGAAAAACTCACTCTGCCACCCTTCGAACCAGCTGGCAAGGCTGACTTGAAATTTTGCACTTGGAAAACAGTACTTCTGGTAGCTCTGATATCTCCCAGGAGGGTCTCAGAGCTCCAAGCCCTTATGGCTACCCCACTTGTCCTAGTTTTCCATATTGACAGGGTCACCCTCAGGATTAATCCTTCTTTCACCCTCAAGGTGGCTCAATGACCTCTCCCTGAATCAAGCTGTTCACCTACCCACCTTCTTTCCAAATCCTCAGGGAGACAGTGAGAGAGTCCTTCACTGCCAAGATGTCCACAGGCAACTTCAATTCTGTTTGCATAAGACCAAGCCTTTACGCAAATCAGACCAGCTGCTTGTTTCCTTCCACCCCAGGGCTCTGGATAAAGCTGTGGGAAAACAAACCATTTCTTCTTGGATTGCTAGGGCCATTTCCTTTTGTTACACACACCATGGGAAGACACTGACAGGTAACGTGAGAGCCGATTCCACAAGAGCCATGGCTTCCTCTGGAGCTTTTTTGTAAAGGCCTAGACACCAAGTCAATTCTGGAAGAGGCTACCTGGTCCTCTATGCACACCTTCACCAGACACTATAAACTGGACCACATCTCCAGGGCCAGGGCAGGATTTGCCAGGGCTGTCCTGCATGGGTTCCTGGAATACTCATCCAGGCCACCTCCCAGCCAGCAGTGAGCTTTTGTACTCACCCACTAGTGAATGCTGCAACATTGGAATAGAAGGACATAGGAAAGTTGTGTAAAATCTTACCATAACCATAGATGTCCTTCTCGTCCATGTTGCAGTATTCCTTCCCTCCGACCTTCCCCCTCTCATCCTTGTACTTGCTCTCCTTGGCTTCAATACAGGCCATCAGGACTGGCTCCATCTGGGGCTTCCTTGGATGTTCTTCGTGTTTCACTGTTGCAGTCATCACATTTAGGGTTATCTGCTTGCAGTAGCCCTCAGTCGGCCTGATTATCAAAGTCTTGTGTCCTGCGTCGGTTGCTTTCTCATCTTCTATGACTTCAGGAAGTCAGGGGTATAAAGCATGCAGCCGACGCCATTACATCAGTCTTTCTTGCCGTGCGGTGCCCGAAGCAGAAGCAGTTCGCAAGTGCCGGTCGGCCGACTCCTGAAATTTTCGTTTTCGAGTTTCAGAACCGAAGTCTTCAAATAAAGCTAAGTACCCCGCTGGGGAAACTTTTTCTTGCTCTAAACCAATGTCAGTATTCCTTGCCTAGGCCCTGACCATGACGTACCTCGCTGTCGGTTTCGTGCCTTATTTAAACAACGAACTATTCATTGTCGGTATATTTATGCTTCTAAATACTTTGGTACTCGGTTCAATTATCCAGGCATGTCTTCGATAAGCCGCCCGACTACCGATATTCCGAAAAAATGCAAAGATAAAGACAGAGACAGGCTGCCTAGGTCAAAAGCTGCCGACGATGCTTCCCCTAAGCTAGTCGCCAGTTTGCCGGTACTCAGTGAGGCACTTTTGCAGCCCCTGATACCCACTACTTCAGATTCACAGGCCACTACTGAGACCCATTTGGAGTCCGGTATGCCACAAGATGCTTCAACTGTGTAACCTGCGGATGTCTCTACCTTGGATGTGTCCGGAGCCGCTGTGCAGGCACCGGCTTCTGAGGGTGTATTTATGCTTACTGACTTGCATATTAAACCAACGCGATCTTCTTCTTCAAGGCCTAAAACTCGATCCATGCCTAGAAAACCGATGCCCAAACCGCATGGTCAGGCCTCTATGCCTAAAAAACAAATGATAAGAATGGCTGAAGACCTTATTACTTTAATCAGGGGAAGCCAACCTTCCCCCTGTAAGAGACCTAGGACTGAATTTGCTTATGATACTTCTGATCAGGATTCTGAAATTTCTGCTTCATCTGATGAACAGGATTTACCTTTATCTACCTATGAGGATTCTGATGCAGAGGGCTCTATTCCCTCTGCTTCCCCTCCAGAGAATTTCTCTTTTGGTGAAAACTTGCATACTCTTAGGGAGCATTTCTATTTGGGGAAGCCAGGATTACTCTAATTCTAAAAAGAGGCTTAGGGGTTTCTTACTCCAGCCCCAACACAGGCCTTTAGCTATCCCCCCTGTACTGGACATTGTTGATGATGCCTTTTCGGCATCTAGCTTGGCCCCTGACTCTTTAACTCCTGCTCCCAGAAAACCTGATCGATATTACAGGGTTCCTGACTCTCACAAGTTCCTTTTTAAAAATCCTACTGCGGATCCTGTGACCATTTCATAGGGACCCAAGGGCATTAAGGCTACTACTGCCAAAAATCCTACCCCCCCTGATAGAGATTCCAGGGTGCTGGATAGATGGGGTAAGAAGGTATACACGTCTGCAACTTTGGCCATTAGGGCCTTAAACTGCCAGTTTCATATGTTAAAGTATCAGCAGCATATTATTGGATTGCTTAAACAGAAAATGATTTTGATTCCTGACTGTGCTGAAAATAAGGATTTACAGGATTTAATGCATTCTGCTGAACAAGTTGGAAAACATACTTTGCAGTGTGATTTTGATTCACTAGAGGCATCTTGCAGGGCTGCTGTCACTGGGTCTGTACTTAGAAGGCATGCTTGGCTTGAGGAGCAATCTTTGCCAGATCATGTTAAAGCTAAATTGCTGGATGCTCCCTTAAATCAGGACCGCCTGTTTGGCAACAAAACAGAAGAAGTATTTAAAAAGATGGAGGAAAAAGCTAAATTTATGCAAACTGTTAAAGATTTCCTACAAGTACAGCCTCCAAGATTTAGTAGACATTGGCCCTGTAAGAATTGGTCCTTTCCTGCCTCTTCCAGGCCTTCTCAGTCCAAACCCAGAACCAGTAGAACACCCAGGCTTCAGCCCCAAATTACGCACAGGACTAAGCAGTGGGAGGCTCACACTTCCAAATCAGGGATTAGTAAGACTCCCCCCTATGGTAAACTGTCTCAATGACTTAACTTTAAAACTTCCAAGCCCTTCTCAATTGACTGCTCCTTTAGGGGGAAAGATTGCTCTGCAGACAAAAAACTGGGAACTCATTACCTAGGAAAAATGAGTTTTAAATATAGTTTCTCAAGGATACAGATTTCACTTCCACACGTTACCAACCCCAAACGGTTGGCCAGATCTACCCCCAAATCAGTGGGCAGAGGCTCAAAAGCAAGTACTCTCTCTCTTAAGCATAAGGGCTATTCAGACTGGACCAGAAGAGGAAAAGGGACAAGGTTACTACTCAAGACTTTTTCTGATACCCAGAAAAGACAACTCATGGTATCCTTTCCTGGACTTTTCTATCCTAAACACCTTTTTGGTGATCCCAAAATTCAATATGCTAACTCTTCACCAGTTGCTTCCTATGCTAGGCAAGGATGCCTGGTTGGCAACACTGGATTTAAAGGAAGCCTACCTGCACATCCCAATCAGGGAATCTTGCAGAAGATGCCTACGCTTCAAAGCAGGCTACATGCACTATCAGTTCTTTGCACTGCCCTTTGGCTTACCTACTGCACCCAGAGTATTCACAAAGTGCCTAGCTCCAGTCATTGCATTTTGCAGGCAAAGAAATATTCAGATATACCCATACCTGGACAATTGTCTAATTCAGGCAGAAAGCCAGGACATACTTTTGAATCATCTGGCGTTTGTACAAAAGGTGCTCACTTGTCTGGGGTACACCATAAATGAAAATAAATCATATTTTGTACCCTGTCAACAAATTATATTCCTGGGAGCAAGCTTGAACACAGCTTCCCAGATGGCTTTCCTCACGCCAGAGAAACAAATTAATTTGGCAGCTTACTTCAAACTAATGGCCACAAAAACCCTGCTATCTGCAAGGCAAATACTGCAAGCCTTGGAGTTCATGGGCTCCTGCATTCTCCTAATTCCATATGCAAGACTGCATATGAGGAAACTACAATGGTATCTAAAAAGCCTATGGTGTCAACATTCTCAGGATCTAGAAGCAATGATTCCTATCTAACCTTGCCTACAGTTAGAGTTCCTTTGGTGGGCAGAGGCCTGCCACCAAAACAAGGGACTACCATTCACTCTACCCCCTGCCACCCAAACCCTAACAACAGACGCATCAGACTATGCATGGGGGGCTCACCTGGCAGGGAAGTGCGTTCAGGGCAAATGGAACCCAAGTCAAATGCACCTGCATATCAATCAAAAAGAAATGTTAGCTGTACAGAATGCTCTGCCAGCCTTCAAGGACCACATTCTTCCAGGATAATTAATGGTAAAGACAGACAACACCACTGTTATGTGGTACATAAACAAGCAGGGGGGTACCCATTCATACCCCCTCTGCAGACTAGCCATGGCTCTGTGGAACACAGCTTTGAGCTACCAAGTGCACCTACAGGCTCAATTCCTGCCTTGAAAGCTAAATACACTGGCAGACGAACTAAGCAGAAATCTCATGGACCCACAAGAGTGGAAACTGGAACCAAAGACTTTCAACATGTTGATAAACAAATGGGGGAGCCCAGATATAGACCTGTTTGCCTCCCCCCAGAGCTACCAATTGGACAAATTCTGCACAAGGACTCCCCACAAACAAGCTTGGAAAGTGGATGCCCTGTCCTTCACCTGGAAAAATCTATCAGTTTTTGCCTTTCCTCCTCTGCCTCTTTTCTCCAAGGTGCTACTAAAGATCAAACAGGACAAACCAAGGACGATACTGATTGCACCAGACTGGCCACGCCAACACTGGTACCTCCTCTTGCGCAGTGTGTCACTGCTGGCACCATGGCACCTGCCTCAGACCCCTACCCTGCTGTCCCAGCAGGAGGGCTAGATTCTGTATCCTCAGCTTCAAACCCTGAACCTGGCGGCCTGGCTAATTACCTGATCTCTCCGTTACCATCCCTCAGTAAACACGTGTTGGATGTCATTCTGGAGGCAAGGAGGCCTAGTACTAGAAAATCATATGCTGAAAAATGGAAAAGTTTCTCTTCCTGGAACCAGACTCAAGGGATGGGCACAGCAGTGCCCAATTTACCTCAGATTCTTCAATACTTAACTGAGATGCTTCACAAGGTCCTTTCCTTTTTCTCCATCAAAATTCATGCATCAGCCATTTCATCTCATTAGAACACAGAACCACCCCTCTTCTCTCATCCACTGCTTAAGCAGTTCCTCAGAGGGGCCAAAAACTTAACACCACCCAGGAAAGCCCCAACTCCAGCCTGGGACCTTAACTTTGTATTGGAAAAACTCACTCTACCTCCTTTTGAGCCAGCTGCAAGTGCAGAGTTAACATTCCTTTCTTGGAAAACAGCCTTCCTTTTAGCAATCACTTCAGCAAGAAGGGTGTCTGAATTACAGGCCCTTATGGCAATGGAGCCTTTCATCATCTTTCATGCGGACAGGGTGTCCCTCAGGACAAATCCCTCTTCCATGCCCAAGGAAGTATCCAGTGTGGCTCTTAATTAGTCCATTCATTTGCCAACCTTATTTTCTAAGCCACAGAACAAAGGGGAATGGATACTGCACTCCTTAGATGTGCACAGACAACTTAGATTTTACTTGGACAGGACTTAACCTCAAAGGAAATCTGAACAGCTGCTGGTGGCATTTGCTGCAAGGGCAGAGGGGAAGGCCATTTCAAAGCAAACCATTTCTAAATGGATAGGCCATTGCATTCATTTCTGCTATAAGCACCATGGAAAACCTATCCCATAGGGGATAAGATCATACTCAACTAGGGCTGCATCTACCTGTACAGCCATTCTCAGAGGTGTCCCTGATCAAAAGATACTCACTTATTAAGATATTGAGTGATTCAGAAGTGATGGCAGATGTTCATCGTGTTTCACTGTTGCAGTCATTACACTTGGGTTATCCTGCTGGCAGGCTACCCGCAGTTGGCCAGAGTTCCAAAGTCTAGGTCCGGTTTCGGTTGCTGTCACCTCTTCCCTGATGTCAGTGTGCCAGGGGTATAAAAGAAGCAACCGACGCCATTTTCTTCAGTCTTTCTTGCCGTGCGGTGCCAGAAGCAAAAGCAGTTCGCAAGTGCCGGTCGGCCGACTCCTGAGATTTTCGAAATCGAGTTTCAGAACCGAAGTCTTCAATAAAGCTAAGTACCCTGTTGGGGAAACGTTTTCTTGCTCCAGACCGATATCAGTAAAAGTTAATAATTGTATTTCTTGTGGGAAGCAAATACCTCATAAGGACTTTCACTCTTACTGTATTCCTTGCCTAGGCCCTGACCACGACGTTACTAGTTGTCGATTTTGTGCTAGATTCAACAAACACACTATTAAGCATCGGTTTGATTTTGCTTTACATTACTTTGGCTGAAGGTTTAACTACATAATGCCCTCGGAACAACCGACGACCGGAATTCATAAAAAATGCAAAGACAAAGAAAAGGACAGGCATCCGAGGTCCAAAACCGACTACGTAGCCTCTTCTAGGCCAGTCGCCGGTTCGCCAGTTCTCAGTGAGGAGCTTTTGCAGCCCCTGACACCCGCTACCTCAGAGCCTCAGGCCGTATTTGATACCCACGTGGAGACACCTAGGCCTGTGGAAACTCAAGGTATTAGGCCT
This sequence comes from Protopterus annectens, assembly GCF_019279795.1. Lineage (NCBI taxonomy): Eukaryota > Metazoa > Chordata > Ceratodontiformes > Protopteridae > Protopterus > Protopterus annectens. Next base: position 99,584,024 of record NC_056730.1, on the reverse strand, counting down.
GTGGAAACTATTCCTTCAGATGGGTCCGGAGCCACTGAGCAGGCATCGGCTTCTGAGGGTGTTTTCAGACCTTCACAGCTTACTATTAAGTCCACTGCAGCAGCCAAGGCAAAGTCAAAAACACCACTAAAGACAAGGAAACAAGTACAGCATTCTCCTGAACAGTCAACCATGCCAAAGAAACAAATGCTTAAAATGGCTGAAGACCTAATTACTTTGATCAGGGGTTCCCATCCCCCTCCTGATAAAAGGCGTAGGCAAGACACACTATAATTCCTCTGACCAGGTTTCTATTTCCTCTGATTCCTCTTCAGATCAGGGATATTCTCTCCTTCCCTATGAGGACTCTGATGCAGAAGAATCTATACCTTCAGCCTCTCCGCCTGAGGATTATTCTTTTGGGGAAACCCTGCACATCATGAGGGAGCATTTCCACTGGGAGAGCCAGGATTACTCAGAATCCAAGAAAAGGCTCAGAGACTTTCTTTTATTGCCTCAGCACAGGCCCCTGGCTATTCCCCCTGTGCTTGATATTGTTGATAATGTTTTCTCTGAATCCAGTCTGTCTCCTGATTCTTTACCCCCTGCACCAGTCAAGCCAGACAGGTACTACAGAGTCCCTGACTCTCATAAATTTCTTTACAAAAACCCTGCTGCGGACCCAGAAACAATTCCTCAGGGTCCCAAAGGGGTTAAGGCTTCCACTGCTAAAAACCCTGTCCCCTCTGATAGGGATTCCAGAGCTCTCGATAGATGGGGGAAAAAGTTTACACTTCTGCTACTTTAGCTGTAAGGGCTTTAAATTGCCAGTTTCACATACTTAAATATCAGCAGTACCTCATGTCTTTGTTAAAACAGAAAATGCTTACAAACTCAGAAAGTCCTGACACTAAGGAAATGCAGGATTTATTGCATGCAGCTGAACAAGTGGGAAAGCATACTCTGCAATGTGGTTTTGATTCATTAGAAGCTTCTTGTAGTGCTGCAGTTACAGGCTCTGTCATTCGAAGGCATGCTTGGTTGAAAGAACAAAGTTTACCTGAACATGTTAAAGTAAAATTATTGAATGCTCCACTACAGCATGATACTTTGGTGTTAAGGCAGAAGAGGTGTTAAAGAAAATGGAGGATAAAGCAAAATCAATGCAGACAGTAAAGGATTTCTTACAGGTTCAACCACCTAGGTTTAGCAGAAACTGGCCCTCAAAAAATTGGTCCTTTCCAGTGTCAGACAGGCCGCAAAGAGGCAAATACAGATGCCCAAGAGGCAGATCTCAGCCCCAAGGCTCCTACAGACCTAAACAATGGGGTGCTTCAGCCCCCAAAGGAGGAGAAGACAAGTCACAACCTTATAGGAAACAGTCCCAATGACTTCCCTCTACAAATGCCGAGCTGTTACCTTTTGGCAGCACCCCTAGAGGGAAAGCTAGCACTTTTCTCACAAAACTGGCACATAATCACCCAGGACAAATGGGTACTGAATATTGTTTCTCAGGGTTACAGGTTCCACTTTCACACCCTTCCAAAAACAAAAGGTATGCCGGACCTGCCACAAAACTAATGGGGAGTGGCACAAAAACAAATTGCTGCTCTCATGGACATGGGAGCTATTCAAAACGTACCACAGCAAGAACAAGGGCAAGGATTTTACTCAAGACTTTTCCTAGTACCCAGAAAGGACAAAGCCTGGAGACCAATACTGGACTTGTCAATCCTAAATACTTTCCTGGATGTTCCAAAATTCAAAATGTTAACACTGCAGCAACTTCTACCCATGCTGGGCAAGAAGGCTTGGCTAGTTACTTTGGACCTCAAGGAGGCATACCTGCATGTCCCAATCAGACAATCTTGCAGAAGATACCTCAGATTCATAGCTGGCTCAATGCATTACCAATTCTCTGCACTGCCCTTTGGCTTATCTACTGCGCCCAGAGTCTTCACAAAATGCCTGCACCAGTAATTGCATTTTGCAGACAAAGAGGAATTCAAATATATCCCTACTTGGACGACTGCCTTATTCAAGCAGAGAGCAAGGACATTCTTCTAAAGCATCTGGCGTTTGTAAAAAGATTACTAATTTGCCTAGGGTACACAGTAAACGAAAAGAAATCAAAACTAGTGCCCTCTCAAGAGATAATATTCCTGGGTGCAAGCTTAAATACAACTGCCCAGATGGCTTATCTCACGCCAGACAAGCAAAGGCAACTGACTCATTACTTTCAAATGATGGCAACAAAGACCCAGCTCCCTGCAAGAAAAATTCTGCAGGCCCTGGGCTTTATGGCGTCCTGCATTCTACTAATTCCATATGCAAGACTGCATATGAGGAAACTACAATGGTATCTAAAAAGTGTTTGGACTCAACATTGCCACAGCCTGGAAACAATAATAACTTTAATTCCCTGCCTACAACAGGAGTTTCTATGGTGGTCCCAGGCCTGTCACCACAACAAGAGATAGCCTTTCACCTTACCCACAGCCAGGCAGACAATAACAACGGATGCATCGGATTATGCCTGGGGGGGGGCACATATGGCAGGAAAATGTATTCAGGGCACGTGGCCCAAGGAACAAATGCATCTTCACATCAATCAAAAAGAGATGCTAGCTGTACAGAATGCCCTGACAGCTTTCAAGGACCTACTACATCCAGGACAGCTATTAATAAAGACGGGCAATACCACAGTTATGTGGTACATAAACAAGCAAGGGGGCACACATTCCTACCCCCTCTGCAGGCAAGCCATGACTTTGTGGGACACACCACTGACCTATCAAGTACATCTGCAGGCACAATTCCTGCCAGGAACGAAAAATATACTGGCAGACGAACTAAGTAGAATTCTCATGGATCCTCACAAATGGAAACTAAATCCACAGGTGTTTAGCATGATAACAAGGAAACGGGGGCGCCCAGACATAGATCTTTTTGCCTCCCCTCACAACTGCCAACTACAGAAATTCTGCACAATAACTTATCACTCACAAGCATGGAAAGTGGATGCTCTATCATTCAGCTGGAAAACCCTGACAGTTTATGCCTTCCCTCCACTGCCTCTTCTTCCCAAGGTGCTCCTAAAAGTCAGACAAGAGAGGCCAAAAATGATACTGATTGCCCCAGACTCGCCACGCCAGCAGTGGTACCCAATCCTAAAGAGCTTGTCTCAAGGCCCAGCCTGGCCTTTACCTCAAATTCCTCATCTTCTGACTCAACAAAACAATCAGATTCTGCACAGTCAACTCAGAACCTTAAATCTGGCAGCATGGCAGATAATGTAGCCACTCAGACCACACCTCTCTCTAAAGCTGTTATGGATGTCATTTTAGAAGCCGGGAGGCCCAGCACTAGGAAATCTTATGCAGAAAAATGGAAGAGATTCTGTGCTTGAAACCAGGCACAAGGGCTTGAACCACTTGTTCCAAATATACCTCAGATTTTACAATACCTAACTGAGATGCTGGACAAAGGCCTATCCTTCTCATCTATTAAGATCCATGCCTCTGCCATTTCAGCTCATTACAATACGGAACCTCCTATTTTTTCACATCCACTACTAAGGCAGTACCTCAGAGGGGCAAAAAACATAAGACCCCCAAGGAGAGCACCAATACCTACTTGGGATCTCAATTTTGTTTTAGAAAAGCTCACACTGCCTCCTTTTGAACCAGCCAGCACAGCTGATATAACATTCTTATCATGGAAAACTGCTCTGCTCCTACCAATAACTTCAGCAAGAAGAGTCTCAGAGTTACAGGCATTAATGGCAGTGGAACCTTTCATCATTTTTCACCAGGACAGGGTCTCTCTTAGGACAAACCCAACATTCATGCCAAAGGTGGTTTCCAATGTGGCTCTTAACCAAACCATTCATTTACCAACTTTCTATCCAAATCCCCAGAATAAAGGGGAGAGACTTCTGCACGCTTTGGACATACACAGACAGCTACGATTCTACTTGGACAAAACAAAAGCTTTCAGAAAAACTGAGCAACTGTTTGTAGCCTATGCTGCAGGATCACAAGGAAAGCCTATCTCAAAGCAGACAATTTCAAAATGGATAGGACACTGCATTCGCTTCTGTTATGCACAACTTGGCAAATCAGTACCTAAGGGCATTAGGCCACATTCTACCAGAGTAGCAGCCACTTCAGCAGCCTTTCTCAGAGGAGTACCAACCAAAGACATTTTAGAAGCTGCAACCTGGAGTTCAGTGCAGACTTTCACCAAGCACTTCCACTTACCTCTGTACTCTAAATCCAGAGCAAGCTTTGCCACTGCAGTTCTGCAGGGCCTGGTAGCCTCTCCTAGTCCTATTTAGGCCCAGCCACCCAACCTCAGCTTTGGGATTCAACCCAAGTGTAATGACTGCAATAATGAAACTCGATGAACATAGTACAGTTGTGTACCTACCATAAATGTAGATGTTCGAGTGTATTCACTGTTGCAGTCCAGGTTACCCACCCACCATCCCCCTTTTCATTGCTGGGACTTTTCTGTACTTCTCAACTCTATACAACCTATGTGGTGTATTTGCTTGTAGATGAAGGAAATGTTTATATTAGTACATGCATGTTTTTTGGCATAATTTTATTTTATCAGTCTTCCTATCTGGGGGCACCTGACATCTGGGGCAAGAAAAACTGAAGAAAATGGCGTTGGTTGCATCTTTTGTGCCCCTGGCGCACTGACGTCAGGGAAGAGGCGACAGCAACTGACGCCAGACCTAGACTTTGCAACTCTGGCCGACTGCGGGTAGCCTGCCAGCAGGATAACCCAAGTGTAATGACTGCAACAGTGAATACACTCGAACATCTACATTTATGGTAGGTACACAACAATACTTTTTACTGATCAAAAGGTACTCACTTATTTCCTAAGGAATTGTCTGATTTTTGACAGGTGAAAGAACTTGTAAAATAAAGACTGAGCCATCCTGATGGCTGCCTTGACATGATTGGACCATGACATTTTGAACATTTAAACTTGGTAACTATTTTTTTGTGAATAAAACTAAATGGGTTTGTGTGGTCATATTTTGTTCAAGGAGGTAGAGTATGCTTAACTGTGTATACTGTGGAAAACCCTTTGTCTGGATTCTACCTCTCTGAATTGCACCACCTTTAAATCCCAAGTGGTTAAAATGAAACTGTATTGATTACCATTGTGCCCAGGTTTTGAAATGGCAAATTACTGTTCAAAATTATAAAGATGCTTCAGTGCAGCATTGTTGCCCTTAAAGGGGTGATGTTTCAATATGGTCATGTATTCCAACTGTTTGATATATTGTCTTGAAAATTCCAAAGAATAAAAGACAGTTGGGATAGCTTTTAACAGGTAGCACATTTTATAACTGTATGCTTTTTTGAGTAGATCTGATTTTTCAAAGGTGTGGCTTTAACTACTAATTTCCATAGTAAGATGAAAGTATCTTGCCCTGTATGTCTCAAACACTATGTGGTTTATCATTACATAGCTTCACATACACTATGGTCTTACATTACCCACTCTGTCCACTTCAGCTATCTGGTAATCTGATCTTGTAGCAGATCCGAGCCGGCAACTTCTTAACCACTTATGCTCAGTCCAGCATGTGATCTCCTCCCTTCTGCCATAATGCATGTGTCCTTTCAGCCTCTCAAATCTTGTTTGTTGTCTTCTGTGACAGAAGTGGTGCCCCAGTTCTCTTCAGTAAAATTGCCAGATAAGTGTAATTCCTATCTTCTTTACTGACGCTTAGTCAGATTCCTTTTTTCTAATAATTTGCCTATCTTTATCACTGCCTTATAGTTAAAAAAATCTTTCAGCTGCCCTCCCACACTCTTCACTAGGGCATGGTCTAATTGTCTTTATCTCTTCCTGTTACTAAATTACTTGTCTCAATCCATATAGTGAGGTTCTGGAGACACTTGGCAGAGTAAACACTTGACTGTCTCCAAAGATGCGAAGACCTCCCACCACAGACACTAAGAAACAACTTGAGTAACAGGTGGCTACTATGTTGTCTCTTATTAACCTTTTCACAAGGCTACTTCACAACATGGTGGATGGTGCAATGAAAGCAGTAGTAACTGGTATTGCTGTGTGTCATCATGTGTGTCTGTGTCTGTGTGACTTTGTAGGCAACTCTAATGCATCCTTGATAAACACCCTTATAATAGGACTTCATTCTTTAGTCCCAAAGGCAAACAGGAAAGGAAGACCTTATGTGCTGTTGGGGTATGTTTTGAGACCCCTCAAGTTTCCTTTTCCAGGATCCAGAAGGGTGCCAGAGCAGTCTGGTTTAAGAAGTTACTGACTGCTTTTCAGACAGGGACTCCTGTGGCAAAATGGACTTCAACAGGTGCTGCTCCAGGTGCAGAGGGAGTCTGCAGAATCAAGGCTTCAGGAGCCCCTCTTCCAGGATGCCACTCCAACATCCCTGAATATCTGTCTGACTGCTGCACTCTGGAGCCAGTCATAAGCCAACTGTCACTCATTATGTGGAATCATGGTTGGCCATCCCACAAGCCATCTGGATGAGGAGCATCATATCCAGAAGCTACACAATTCCCTTTAGCAGCTCCTAAACAGTCATCCCCACCTCTTCTAGAAGTCCACCCCAACATAAGAAAGCAGCAGCAGCACAGGTGATCTCTCAGCTCCCTCAAAAAAGAGCCATCCAAGAGGTCCCACCAGAAAAGGTTCATTGTCTGTCCCATATTCCTTTTAGTTCTACAGAAGACAAAAGACCTCTGACGCATATTAGACTTTAATGAGTTAAACCTCTGGAAAAAAGTTGGATGGTCATGGTACAGTCAAACCTTCCTTTAGGTTACTTATCTCCACATAAAGATTACAAAGCCATCTAGTAAGTAAAATCATCAAGAAGATATTTTCTCTTCTGGCTCTGAGCCAGTCATTATCAGTTATGAATATTGTGCTTCATTCTCATCACCCCTACTACATGTTTATCTACTGGAATTTCATAGTCACAGCTTATCATAAGTAGGACAAGTTGCATGTGTTCCTATACCTAGACAATTTTCTGTTTGTCACCACAACAAAAGAATCCTTTATCTCTGCAAGACGCTGTTTGCTTCATCTGTTCCTGTCCTTGAGGCATCTCTTCTAAATCTCAAAATGTCTATACTGGAACCCTTTTAAATTCTAGAATGCATTGGATACCACCTGAACTCAAGCTTAAAACTTGCAACATTTGGAAAACAACATACCTCTCTGTCTCTCAGTCTGATCCTTCATTTGCAGCATCCTTTGGGCGACTTCACCTTCAGCTTTTCTGGTCCTGCAAGCATTAGGTAGAACAGTAAGCCTGTATTACTTTAGCCCCTCCTGCCAGATTACACACGAGTGTATTGCACTGAACTTCCACATACAGTAGTATCATTATCTACTCCCTCTCAATTTTCCCATACATCTTTTGTCATTCTGCAGATTACATCTTGTTTGGGGACTGTAGTTACCCTCAGTACCAGCAGGATGACCATTCGCTCTATCCTCCCATCTGTCGCAGTCACTGTGGATGCCTCATGTCTGGGTTGGTCTCAGTAAGAGGCTTTCCTTCACATCATCATTAGACAAGGACAGTCCTCCTTGCTTTGTAGGTTCTAGAGGGCTTCCTTCTCTAGGATGTGATCTTGATCCACGTGGGTAATGCCTTTGTATTGTGGTATATAAATAAGCTAAGGGAAACCCGATCATACATGCTCTATCAAGAGGCTATGAAGGTATGGCAGTGGTGTTAGAAAAACTTCTTCTGGGCATAGCAAATAGATGCTTACAGCCTGATTGTGATCTAAAATCTACAGATTTGTTTACTGTGATTGGCTTAGTCATAGCATCAGCAATCATTTTTTCAGTTTCACAGTATGAAAGCACAAGCACTTTTTGTTCAACCAAGTCATGAATGTAATGGTGTCTGACATCAATATGCTTGGTTCTTGCATTGATTTTCTCACTGGTTGCAAGCTTAACACATTCCTGATTGTCCTCATATAAGACCGTAGGCTGGGACACTGGTTCTCCAAGATCTTCAAGTAACTGCCACAAACAAACGGCTTCTTGACTGGCATAGGCAGCCAAGATATATTCTGCCTTTGTTTAGTAAACAACGCCACTGAGATCTTTTTCTTGCTGGACCATGATATAGGACTGTTTCCTAATTTGAACAAGTAACCACTTGTAGTTGTACAAGTAACCACTTGTAGATTTGCATGAGTTGAGGTCACCCACCCAGAGTCCACATGTCCTGTGAAGTTTAAGTCACCAATTGCTGACAACTTTAAAGTCAAGCCTTTTGTGTCTTTGGGATACCTCATAATTTTTTTTTTATTGAACTACAGTATCTTTGACATGGTTTACATATATACCTGCAGAGAAGTGGCATGGCTGCTACAATGTCTGGACATGTAGTGGTTGCAGTGTACAGAAGTGCCCCCACTACTTGTCTGTACTGCCTATTGTATGGTTGAAGATCTTACTCTCCATTCAACTTTGGATAATGTATGCCCATGGGCATGCTCGCTCCTTTAGCCTCAGCCATGTTGAAGAAATGAATCAATTTTTGCAGTCTGGTTCAACAGAAAACTGCCATCCTCCTATGTAGTGTGTCACCTCACCGAGATCTTTAGTTTCAAAGTGTTGATGAAGTACTGGTATTAACTTTGCAGTTTTGTCATTCCTTTTGTAAGCGATAATCAAGTCATCCACATAGATTCACCATCTATACGTTTAGAGTATAGGCATGGATTGGCTTTGCTTCGCATGAATCCTTCCTTCATCTAGCAGAACTTTGTTTACTTTTGAGTTCTACACTCGAGCTGTTTGTTGAAGACCATACAGGGATTTTTGCAGTTTGCAAACAAGATGCTCTTTTCCTTTTTTTTTTTTTTTTTTTTTTTTTTTTTTTGTGAGTATCCTTTTGCAACTAAACCTGCCTTGTACCTACTGACTTTCCCTTCAGAGTCACATTTTGCTTTAAAAACCCATTTACATCCGATTACATGTTTACTTTGATGTAGCTCTGAAAGTGTACATGTCTGGAGTTCATTGAGGGATGTAATTTCTTCATCAGCAGCTCTTATCCATATTTGCTTCTCATGTGGTAGTACTTTTTGCATCTCTTTCCGTGAACCCGGCTCAGCCTGAACTGCTGTGTGAGCCATATGAGACAAATGTTTAGGTAGAATATCATTATTTCTTCTTGTTGATTTCCTGACTGAAGGCATTTGTAGATCAGCATCTTCTTTATCAGTTTTTGACTTGTCTGCAATAATTTCTATTTCTGTGCTTTGTTTTTGTTTTTCTTGTGACAGGGATGTGGATTTTTCTTCGGACTGAACAGTTTGTGTCAGTTCCTGAAACTTTGAACACGCAGATCTTTCAACAGTCACACTTCTGCTGACTGTTACCTTGTTTATGTCAGGATGTAGAAGTCTGTATTCTTTTTGAGACTCACTGTAATCCACAAGTACACATTCCTTTGCATATGGATCCCATTTTACAAAATTTTCCTTCAGAATGTGCACATTCCAAAAATTTTGATGTCTCAAATCTGATTTCTTTCTGTTTCACGTTCATATGATGGAGTTTTCTCTGTTATTTTTCTTGGCAAGCATTTTTGGAGATAGCATGCAATGATGATAGCTTCTCCCCAGTATGTGGTTGACATATCAGCATCCAAATGCATGCTCCTTCCACTCTCACAGAGAGTTTGATTCATTCTTTCTGCAATGCTGTTTTATTCTGGGTTATGTGGTACAGTGGTCTGGGACATAATTCCATGTTACTTGGGAATGGCTTGTGTTGTGCCACTTATTCAGACTGATTGTCTGCATGTAGCACTCTGGGCATTCTGCAAAATGTATAACTTACTTGAGCTAGATACTGTTCTAACTTTGGTGGCACTGCATCCTTGTTGTGCAGTAGATACAATGTGGTGTACCTGGAGGAGTCCTCAATGTTCTTCTTTCGGCTTTTCCCGGTTAGGGGTCGCCACAGCGAAACTCCGGTCCACTAATGATTGGCAGTAGATTTTTACAGTGCCGAGGTGCCAGCTCGACGCCCAACCTTCAAAGAAAGCATACCCTATGCATGTCTTTCGAACGCCACTCGACCGCGGGGAGGACATGCAGACTTCACACAGAAGGTGCTCCAGCCAAGAATCGAACGGGAGAACCTCTTGCTGTGAGGTTCTCCCGTTTGATTCTCGGCTGGAGTGCCTTCTGTGCGGAGTCTGCGCGTCCTCCCCACGATCGAGTGGAGTTTGAAAGACATGCATCAATGAAACTAAGAAAATACCTCTTCTTTCTTGGAGTCATGTTTTTCATTGGACTGCACAGATCTGAATTCATTCAGTCCATAGGTTCTTGAGCTTTGCTTTGGAAAAGGCTTTCCTCATCATTTTTCCCTTAATGCAGCTGGTACATTTCATTATTTGATCACAGTGCGTAATTTTTACACCACTTGCATAGTTACCCTTAACTATTTTCTTTATTGTTTGTGGACGTCTGCGCCCAATTCGTGTATGCCAAATGTGAATGCATTTTGAATGTTTTTCTTCTTTGGGTGTATTATCCATTTCAGTGAAGTTCAGCTGATACAGTTAACCTGTGATCTTTGCCTTTTCAAGTAAGCAGTCCTATTTTGTGATAACAGAACTATCACCTTGGAAAGTCACTATGTTGCCTTGATTTGTAAGCTTCTTCACTGACAATAGGTTACTTTTAAGATCAAGCACATACAGAGCATTTCTCACTTTTATCTTTTCTGGTGATATTCTGAGAGATAGGACAGTAGATAAAACTATCTCCGATTCCTTCTGACTTTATTACCTGCCCATTAGCTGTGGTGATTTTTTTTCTGTTTTGCTTTGATCAAGTTGAGTTAAGAAATTTATGTCATTCGTCATGTGACTTGTAGTTCCTTAGTCAACACACCATGCCTGCACAGATGAGGCGCCACATTTGAACTCAAATGCATATTCAGTGTCTAAAGTGACATCTGCTTCTCCCTTGACATTCTTCTTGTGATCTAGCTTATCTTTACATTCTAGCTTTCCAGATTCTGCAGTCTAAGTGTCCTGTTTTTTTTTTACACACAAAGTATTTATGTGTTTCTAGCTGCATATTATTGTTTTTATTTCTGTTTTTCACCTTTAAAGCAGCCTTTGTACTGGACATACTTTCACTGTTTATACTTTCTGTCTTGGGCTTGTATTCATCCACTAGCTTGCCTTTAACATACTCTTGTCAGTTCACCATCTGGACGTGCATCAAGTGCTGCAGTAAGTGTCTCATAACTGTCAGGTAGACCACTAAGTAAAAGTGCTGCAATGTGAAAGTCTTTTATATCCTCTCCAATACCTCTCAGCCTTTCAACCATTTCTAAGGTATACCTTATATATTTATTTGTTTATGTATTTATTTATTGACATTTGTTATCCGGGTTTGTCCAAATGGGCTTGTGGCCCATTTTCAGTGGAGACCCGTGGAGAAAAGCTCCAGTAATACATTTTAAAGCAAGTACAATTTTAAACAATATTGATATAATAGCAGTTATAGCAAAACGATTCACATATGTTGGGATGCATGCATAAAGTTAAAGTTGCATTAAAAAAGATTTAAGAGATTTAAAAAAGTTCAGTTACAGGCTTGCTGTTCTTGAACTGTTTGTAAGTTTCTGTGAGGCCATTTTTTGCTTGGGCTAAAGGGAAGTCTCTCTGTTGATCAGTGGCAGTGAAAAACAATGAGCAGCCTGCCTGCCCCTGTGGGAGTGGTTACTGACTTGAAACTGTAGTTTTATTGGCCATTTTGGGTCAATTCCAAAACTCCTTCATCTTCCTCTCTTAAAACTTGGTTGCCTCGTGGTTTTGGCATCTTTTCAGGCTTGTTGGCTGTTGGTGAAGCACCCACCAAGAGGAGAAAACGCTGAGAGAAGAAAGGAGCCACTTTTGAGATTTTAAGTATTTGTCCTCTGTTTATTTGCTAAGTTTTTCTGCATAGCCGCCTATTTTGAGCATTTTCTGGCTTGTTAAACTTGATTTCTGCATTAGTAACTGTATATAGAGCATAACCTAGAGCTGTTTACTGAATTTCCTGTTTGCACTTACCTTTAAAATCGTTTTTTTCTCAAAACTTGCATTTTATCTGTCTTTGGCCTAGCACTCTTGTGTGGGGTCATTTACTGCACTGTTATAACTTGTTGATACTTGTGAACCTCTGCTATCTCTGAAAAAACAAAAAACAAAAAATCTTGCTTTTTTCCCACTTTTCTGAGATTTAAAAAAGTTCAGTTACAGGCTTGCTGTTCTTGAACTGTTTGTAAGTTTCTGTGAGGCCATTTTTGCTTGGGCTAAAGGGAAGTCTCTCTGTTGATCAGTGGCAGTGAAAAACATTGAGCAGCCTGCCTGCCCCTGTGGGAGTGGTTACTGACTTGAAACTGTAGTTTTATTGGCCATTTTGGGTCAATTCCAAAACTCCTTCATCTTCCTCTCTTAAAACCTGGTTGCCTTGTGGTTTTGGCGTCTTTTCAGGCTTGTTGGCTGTTGGTGAAGCACCCACCAAGAGGAGAAAACGCTGAGAGAAGAAAGGAGCCACTTTTGAGATTTTAAGTATTTTCCCTCTATTTGCTAAGTTTTTCTGCATAGCCGCCTATTTTGAGCATTTTCTGGCTTGTTAAACTTGATTTCTACATTAGTAACTGTATTTAGAGCACAACCTAGAGCTGTTTACTGAATTTCCTGTTTGCACTTATTTTTATAATCGTCTTTTTCTCAAAACTTACATTTTATCTGTCTTTGGCCTAGCACTCTTGTGTGGGGTCATTTACTGCACTGTTATAACTTGTTGATACTTGTGAACCTCTGCTATCTCTGAAAAAACAAAAACAAAAAAAAAATCTTGCTTTTTTCCCACTTTTTTGAGATTTAAAAAAGTTCAGTTACAGGATTGCTGTTCTTGAACTGTTTGTAAGTTTCTGTGAGGCCATTTTTTGCTTGGGCTAAAGGGAAGTCTCTCTGTTGATCAGCGGCAGTGAAAAACATTGAGCAGCCTGCCTGCCCCTGTGGGAGTGGTTACTGACTTGAAACTGTAGTTTTATTGGCCATTTTGGGTCAATTCCAAAACTCCTTCATCTTCCTCTCTTAAAACCTGGTTGCCTCGTGGTTTTGGTGTCTTTTCAGGCTTGTTGGCTGTTGGTGAAGCACCCACCAAGAGGAGAAAATGCTGAGAGAAGAAAGGAGCCACTTTTGAGATTTTAAGTATTTTCCCTCTATTTGCTAAGTTTTTCTGCATAGCCGCCTATTTTGAGCATTTTTTGGCTTGTTAAACTTGATTTCTACATTAGTAACTGTATTTAGAGCACAACCTAGAGCTGTTTACTGAATTACCTGTTTGCACTTATTTTTGTAATCGTCTTTTTCTCACAACTTACATTTTATCTGTCTTTGGCCTAGCACTCTTGTGTGGGGTCATTTACTGCACTGTTATAACTTGTTGATACTTGTGAATCTCTGCTATCTCTGAAAAAAACAAAAAAAACAAAAAAATAAATCTTGCTTTTTTACCACTTTTCTGAGATTTAAAAAAGTTCAGTTACAGGCTTGCTGTTCTTGAACTGTTTGTAAGTTTCTGTGAGGCCATTTTTTGCTTGGGCTAAAGGGAAGTCTCTCTGTTGATCAGTGGCAGTGAAAAACATTGAGCAGCCTGCCTGCCCCTGTGGGAGTGGTTACTGACTTGAAACTGTAGTTTTATTGGCCATTTTGGGTCAATTCCAAAACTCCTTCATCTTCCTCTCTTAAAACCTGGTTGCCTCGTGGTTTTGGTGTCTTTTCAGGCTTGTTGGCTGTTGGTGAAGCACCCACCAAGAGGAGAAAACGCTGAGAGAAGAAAGGAGCCACTTTTGAGATTTTAAGTATTTTCCCTCTGTTTATTTGCTAAGTTTTTCTGAATAGCTGCCTATTTTGAGCATTTTCTGGCTTGTTAAACTTGATTTCTGCATTAGTAACTGTATTTAGAGCACAACCTAGAGCTGTTTATTGAATTTCCTGTTTGCACTTATTTTTAAAATTGTTTTTTTCTCAAAACTTGCATTTTATCTGTCTTTGGCCTAGCACTCGTGTGTGGGGTCATTTACTGCACTGTTATAACTTGTTGATACTTGTGAACCTCTGCTATCTGAAAAAAAACAAAAAAACAAAAAAAAAATCTTGCTTTTTTCCCACTTTTCTGAGATTTAAAAAAGTTCAGTTACAGGCTTGCTGTTCTTGAACTGTTTGTAAGTTTCTGTGAGGCCATTTTTTGCTTGGGCTAAAGGGAAGTCTCTCTGTTGATCAGTGGCAGTGAAAAACATTGAGCAGCCTGCCTGCCCCTGTGGGAGTGGTTACTGACTTGAAACTGTAGTTTTATTGGCCATTTTGGGTCAATTCCAAAACTCCTTCATCCTCCTCTCTTAAAACCCTCTTTTGCGCGGTTTTGCGCGTTTTTGAGCATAGCGCAACAGCGGGCAGCGCCGCCTAATTGGGTTTAAACTATTCCTGGCTCTACAAAGTCTGCTCTTCACTTTTTCCCTTAGAACTGCTCTATCTCTCAATTTAAACACCATATTCTCATTCTAAGGCCCTTCACTGGTCCAATTAAGTAATCCTAAAAGTTAGCACTATTAAACCATAAGCACTACTTACTCTTATACTCTCTACGATTACCCTGTCCTCTATTGGTCCGTCTTAAATTCAGTTTCCCTATATTACTCTAGCATGTCTAAAGGTCAGTCAATGGTTTCCTCTCCAGTCCAGATGGTGAATCTGGGAATTTTGAGGCAATGTTACAACTGTCTCATGTACACGGACAACCCTCTCCTCCTCCAAACAGGTTCAAATATATGTGAGAGATGCAACTATTTAGCCAAACTGGAGGCTGAGCTCTCTCATCTCAAAACTGGTGTAACCAGTCAGGAGGAGAAGGTAACCACACACAACACAATTCCAGTATCACATAGTCCCACCACATCAGCGAACCAAACACATAATTACACAAAAACATACTCGGAGGCTCTAAATAAAAATCTACCTAAGCAACAGAGACCTCCAAAGCAGACATCCAAGCAAACGCTACCTCAAAACAAAACACGCACAACACATAACCCACAAAGTCAGTGTGCCAAGCAGCCACAGCCCTTAAGGCTAACACACCTGATACTCTTGTAATAGGTGACTCTATTGTCAGACACACTGACGTCCCGCTCACCAGGCTGAATAAAGAGAAGGTCACGGTGAGCTGCCTGTCAGGTGCTAGGATCCGCCACATAACGCAAGCACTCAGGTCACTCCAAAGCAAATACAAATATGACTCAGTCATTGTACATGCTGGTGTGAATGACCTGAGACGTACCTCCCTGGACTACATGAAAAGAGACATAGAGGAGCTCTCTGATCATGTAGCCCAGGCTGGTATGACCCTGACCTTGAGCAGCATCTTACCCTCACCTAGAATGATGCCACAGTACAAAGACAAAATGATCAATTTTAACAATTGGCTAAAATTTTGGTGTCATTCAAAGGGGATCCAGTGTCTGCCAGCCTGGGATGACATGCTCGACAAGCCACGTTGCCGCTAGGGCGGCTTGCACCTGTCACCACAGGGCTTTGGATATTGGCAAAGGCTCTTGCCACCCCATAGTGCCTTTTTTAGGCAAGGCTCAAAAGTCAAACCCACCCCCATAGACAGCACAAGGAACAAGAAACTAAGGGTAATGCTGCTAAACGCCAGAAGTCTTAACCTCAAGATGCACGCACTCTAAGCTCTCCTCAGTATGGAGAACATCGATATCTGTGCAGTGACAGAAACCTGGTTCAAGGCTCCAGAGAGCACCCCAGCACTACCAGGCTAATACCTCATATCATGCTTTTCGGCCCCAAAACCTGGACCGAACCACAAAATGAGGGGGAGTTTCCATATTTATCAAGGATATCCACACCTCCAGGTTAGTGGCATTGCACGAAGTATCGGAGACCATCCATGTGCAACTAACAGTGGGCAAGACTGCTTTTTAGTTTATAGCATCCTACAGACCACCCTCTCAAAGTCAGGAATCCCACTCGGCTTTCCTGAAAACATTGGAGAACATGAAGATCTCTCCGAACACCATTATATTGGATGACTTCAACTACCCAAACATTGACTGGGAGCACTACTCAAGCCCCAGCACCTTAGCCCAAAGGTTCCTGGAAATTATAAACTCAAATGCTATGGAACAACTAGTCACCACTCCCACAAGAGGGGACAACATACTAGACCTGATCATTACCAACATGGGGACTCTATGCTCCACACCAGAAGTATATCCCTCATTGGTAAGATCAGACCATAAATTAATTTCACTGGATGTCCACATCCCGACCCCACCCCAGCCCAGAAAACCACAGTGAAAAACTTCTCAAAGCGAACTTCTCACTTTTCAAAATCGAAGGGGAATCCTTCAGGGCCCCAGGGCCAGTGGAAACTACGCCCCAAACTGCAGAATCCTATAAAAAGGCTTTCTACGGACATCTCCAGGAATGCATGGATCATGCTATCCCAAACAAAACCAAGACCCAATCATCCAAAGGCAGGCGTCCAGTCTGGTGGACCCCTGCCATAAATAAACTGTACAACAGAAGGAGGAAGCTACTACATGTTAGAGCAAAATCCCTAATAGGGAAGGCATCTCTGATCAGTACTAGCAAAAAATTACGATCCCTCATAAAATCCTCCAAGGCCAGCTTCGAGAGAAAAATTGCACAGGACACCAAAGACAATCATAAGGCTTTTTTCAGTTATGTTAGAAACCTGGGATGCAACTCCCAGACTTGTTCTGAGTTGATTCTAAACGACAAAAAATACACTGAACCCACATCGCCAATATCCTGGCAGACAGGTTCAGTGCAAACTTCTCCACCCCCTCCCCCCAAAAGAGCAAGTATCTATCCCGGCAGAGGGCTGCCTCCCAAACATCTCTGATACTCAGGTGAAGGCTGC
The DNA here is from genome assembly GCF_019279795.1 of Protopterus annectens. Taxonomy (NCBI): domain Eukaryota; kingdom Metazoa; phylum Chordata; order Ceratodontiformes; family Protopteridae; genus Protopterus; species Protopterus annectens. Next base: position 99,567,015 of record NC_056730.1, on the reverse strand, counting down.
CCTCTCCAAAGCAAAAAACACTGCTTCCATGGGACCAGATGGCATCCCAGGTTGCGTCCTACATGAACTCCAAGAGGAACTAATCCCTCAAATAAAACAGCTATACAATCTCAGCCTCACTACAGGATATGTGCCCACAGAATGGCGTACAGCAACAGTGGTCCCACTCCACAAAGGTGGAGCCTCTACTGACCCTGGAAACTATTGCCCCATAAGCCTGACTAGCTTAGTCTGCAAGGCTATGGAGAGGATCATCATGGAGCTCATAAACAAAGACATTGGGGACCTACAGACACTAGATCCTACCCAGTTCGGCTTTGTCAAGGGCAGATCCTGCCTTTTGAACCTGGTTGACTTCTTTGAAACAGTCACCAAAGCCATAGATGAAGGGAAGGTAAGTCCACACAGCCTATCTGGACCTTGCAAAGGCATTTGACACAATACCCCACTCGGGCATCATAGATAAGCTATCCAGCTTAAATATAAACCCCTATGTCACAAGATGGGTCTCAAACTGGCTCAAAGACAGAACCCACAGAGTGAGAGTTGCTGGAGCCATGACAGACTCGAAACCGGTCACAAGTGGCGTCCCACAGGGTTCTGTCCTGGGACCACTCTTGTTCGGTATATACTTTTCCGAGGTACAGGCAAACGTGGGAGGACTATGGCTCACCAAGTTCGCAGACGACTGCAAACTGGGCGCCATAATCAACTCTCCAGCTGACACAAACATCTTTCAAAAAGGTCTCACAGAGACAGATAACTGGTGCCAGCACCATGGTTTAAAGCTAAATGCCAAAAAATGTATAGTCATACCCTTTGGCAAAAACAATGTGCCCACAAATTACCACATAGGCGGAAACCCATTAAGTACAGAGAAAGTTATTAGGGACCTGGGGACCCAAGTTGATAACAATCTCTCCTTTGAAAACCACATTGCCAAAGTGGTTAGAAAGACCTTCTACATAGCCCACCTCATCACGAAGGGTTTCACATCTAGATCAAGAGAGGTAATCGTGCCTTTATTCATCCCTCATCAGGCCCATCATAGAATACAATGCCCCTTTTGGGATGTACCTTACCCGACACCTGCAGCAATTAGAAAGACCCCAAAGTATCTCACCAAGAGGATCAAGGGTCTCAAACAGATGCCATATGCTGCTCGGTTAAAAACTCCAGCTCTACTCAGTTGCATACCGCCTACTTGAGGCAATCTATGCCTGACATACAAAGCTATGTCAAATCCAGAATTAATGGACATGCTCCACCTCAGTAAATCTAAATCCCTTAGAGCCACACGCTCGAGGGACTTGAACCTCAGCACAGAAATAAATAGAACTTGCTGGAGGGACAGGTTCATAACCCAGAGGCTCCCTTCGCTCTGGAATAGAATTCCAGTTCATGTGAGGCAGAGCACCTCACTGAATCTCTTCAAGAAGAATCTCGATAGGTGGATGGGGGATCGTAGGTTTGTCCCAGGGATTACTCCCGTGTCACTATTAGACAGAGGCACAGTAAACTAAACCTTAAAAAGGGCACAGTATACTCAAATCAAGGGGTGGCGTAAGCCATACAGAATCGGGCTAGGCTTATAATTGCCCCAGAGCAGATAACCTAGTATGAACCTATGAACCTATTAAAAAGAAGCTAAGTAACAATTTTACATTGATATAGTTCAATAGGTCAACAATGAACATTTTTTGTTTGTATAAAATTGTGCAAATGCATAGTAGACACATTGGAGAGAGAGGTGTAATGAGGTACTAAGTATGGTCCTTTTGAGGGTACATAAAGGGAAGGAAGACTAGGTAGGGTCATGGCAAGGGCAGGTTCTGGAATTGAGAAAATAAGCTTTTAGTTCATTTTTAAAGTGTGAGGTGTGGGAGATTGAACGTAAGTCAAGGGGACTACATAGCCTGGTCTTTCATTAGCTTAGTCTGATATAGTTTTCTAATTAAATAGAGTGTATTGTTGAGATGAGACCTTTTGTGTACCTTTTGCAGTTCCTCTCACATTTCCTTAGAGGTTTCACAGTTGCATATATGTATAATTTGAGAACATGCTGTGAGCTTTTTGATCCTTTTCTATTCACTCTTCATTGAGCTCTGCCAGTCTGGCTTCATTTCCACATTTCCATGTACTTTCTTTTATTAGAAGCATTCTCATCTTGAATTTCCAAGACTGGTAGTTGTGGTTCATCAGATTCGCTACTGAAAGCTTTGTTGAAGAAGTGTCAGTAGCCATCTTTACCATTTTTCTCCTTACTTTATCTGTCGCTGTATCTTGCACTTACTTGCTGTAGCTGGTTGTATCTGGGTGCTAGGGTGTCTAGGCGTCTGGGTGTCTGTGCTCATAACCTGTTTGAAAAACTTCTAGCACAGCACCTAGATGCTTACAGCCTGATTGCAGTCTTAACCAAGGTACATTTCTTTCATTCTTTTGTAATGTCATGAAACACATTGCACAAGGAACAAGCAAGTGTCCACCAGAAACCACTGCCATCCTGTGGCTAAACATATTATTGCACATAGTCATTGCTTGCTATATATGTGTGTGTGTGTGTGTGTGTGTGTGTGTGTGTGTGTGTGTGTGTGTGTGTGTGTGTGTAAAACAGGTGGGCAATGTCTTCACAACACTTTCTGATCACAATGCTCATTCCAGGCTGGACCATCCTTCTAGTGGACGGCTCAGCCTTTCATCTTGAGTTGCCAAGTTTCTTTTTCTTTGCTTTTTTCACTGATTGCAAGTAACTGTTGCTACTTTTCTCTGTTTGCAAAGCATCTTTTGTTTATTCTGTTTTCCTGCGAAGCAGTGTTTTAAATAACTGATTTGTTTGCTATTTAAAACATTCTTTAGTGTCTCCTTGCTGTTGTTCTGCTGTTAAACATTTGTTAGTGTCTCCCTGATGTTTTTTCTGCTGTTTAAAACAATTTTTAGTGTTTGCTGCCGAAATTACTGTAGCTAGTAGTTGTAGCACAGTCCAGATACAGGCTTGCTACATCTTGATCTGTTTGTAGTGGTTGTTTTATTCTGAGCACATTTTCCAAGCCATCTTTGAGTGGAAAGGGCCCTTCTGCACCCTTGTGAGAGAAGTGTGCTGATTGGTGAAGGGTGTTTTGTCTAGGGCTTGGAGTAAGTACTCTCATTGGTTCTTCTGATTTTTTTAAAAGTTTTTTTTAATATATGTATATATATATATATATATATATATATATATATATATATATATATATATATATATATATATATATATGTGTGTGTGTGTGTGTGTGAGTGTGTATTAGGTAGTCCAATATCACCTTCATTTTTACATGTGACTCGGCCGATTTTCAAGCTCGAAGACTTCTGGTTGGCTTGTGGCTAAGCAGGTATCCCATGATGCACCAGTGCAATCCCCAGATCTCGTTTGCCGCGTCGACGAGTTCAGATGTACTTCTCTTGGCTCTGGCTAAGTTTTTGCATTTTTCATTAACTAGTGCTTTTTTGCATATTTACTGAAAATATACATATATAGAGCTTTATCTTAATTGTCTTGTGGTCTTGTGTGACTGTATTAGTAGTATCTTGTGTACCAGTAGTTAGGCGCAGTTTCGCTTTTTGCCTAAATCATTAGTTTTGGCAGTTTTGCCATTTTCCTGTTATTTACTGGAAAGTATACATATAGGGTTTACCTTAATTGCCTTGTGGTCTTGTGTGACCAGTAGTAGTAGTCTCATGTGTATCAGTAGTTAGGCACAGTTGCGATTTATTGTCTAGATAGTTAGTTTTGGCGGTTTCGCCATTCTTAATCAGTAGGGGCTCCTATTGATTACTTTCCTGTCAGTTGATTATTGTTGACTGGTGGTCTTTAGCAGGGACCCGCTAAAGTCTTAATCACTTTACAGTTGCAAATATTTCTCCTACCTTTTGAGCGTGTGTGTTGTGGTATACTTGGTCTGTTTGAATTAGAAGACCCGGTTCTTCACAGGGCTAGGCCCGTTTAACTTAGATGACCTAGTCCTTGTGTAATTCTTCTGCAGGGCTAGGCCCGTTTTAGTTAGAGGACCTAGTCCTCAGTCATTCTCCTTCTCTTTTCTCCTCTGGTTGCTTGTGTGTTGCAATGTCTAAGGATAGCAAGGAGCACAAACCCTCTGGGTTTAAAAAAATGTATGAAGTGCTCCCAGAAAATGTCTTTGACGGATGGCCATAGTAGCTGTGTCTACTGCTTGGGAGCCATCCATTTGCAAGAATCATGTTTGTTCTGTCATGCTTTCTCTCCTAGAGTGTTGCAGGAGAGAAAGCACAAACTGATACTCAGGGGTCTTCTGAAGCCAACCTTCGAGGAAGCTTTATCTGGTTCTTCGGCTTCTTCGTCTGTCTTCAAAGTCAAGATCTGACTCAAAATCAAAAGGTTCAAAAAGGCCTTCTCTGGCACCGGCTGGTGTTTCGGAGCCGCCTGCCAAATTAAAAAAATCTGCCTCCTCGACTCCTCAGTCTTCGGAGCCGAAGGAGAGCACCGTGATTTCAGAGTCGGTCACAGGTGCTTTGATGCCGACTGCTGACTCTGCTTCTCGGAGCCGGTCTGTAGAGTACCTACCGGTCTCCTTGATGGTCAAATCTCCAGTGCCTGCTAGGTCGAGATCACCAACTTTATCTTCTAGATCTTCAAGGAGTCTTTCGGAAGAAGATGTGGAGAGGGTAGTACTGAGACTCCTGAAGTCATCTGCCCTGCCTAAATTTTTGTTGGCTCCGACCCAGTCGTCTCCGGAGCCACTCGAACCAGTCTTGTCCTCATCCATGATTCCTCCTCCAAGCCATGTTGTTTTTTCGGAGCCAGAGTGCTTGTTACCAACAGAGGAACCTTTGGTTCCAGCTCCCCTTGCTGTTGCATTGGAGCCGAGTTCAGCTCCGACACACTCGGCTCCGTCCGTCGTGTCCAGGGACCGAAGCTCTTCTGTCGGCGCTGAGGGGAGGGTTTGAATTGATCTTTGTCAGTTCTGAGCCTTCCTCTCGGTCCTTCCGCCAGGGTGAGCTCGGACCCTGCATCTATCTCGGAGCCGACGGCTCAGGCTCCGGCACCGTCCTTTGTCTCTTCGGAGCGGGGATGGTCTTCGGAGCCAGAGAGGTCTGCTTTTGTGCTTTTGAGGTGATGAGGAGTGTGCTGTCATAATCTACAGCCCCTGCCAGTGGTACAAGCACTCTTCCCCCCAGGGCTCCCACTTCGGTCTCAGTACCTACTGTCTCCAGAGACAGCAGAGACCCACAACCTCAGGAGCCACCAGCTGTTGGCCCCCAATCTTCCAGGGCCCTCCCAGAAGGTCCTTTCAAGGAGCCCCCTGGGAAGAGAGTATGCAAGAGGAAGCATATTGACTCCCAGGATGAGTCTGTGACATCAGACACTGACCTCGATGAGTCGGAGGGGTCCCCTAAGTCGTCCTCTGATGATGTCTCCTTTGTGGAAATTCTAGAGATCCTTAAACAGAGGTGCGACTGGCCCACTGTCAACTCTTCTGATGAGGAGTCGGTGTACCTGAAGGCTTTCGGGTCTCAACCCTCTGCCTCTTGGGTGTCTCCACCTTTCGACGAGCTAATGGATCTGGTTAGTCGGAAGGTGTGGGATACTCCCGATGCCGTGGAGCCAGTCCCTAGAAGACCAAATAAGTTCCTGTCTGCCCCTCCTGGCAAAGAATTCTTGTCTAAGGGCGTTCCAGAAGATGCCATGATTGTGGCGGCAGCCACAAAGAAGGAGTTGGTGGAGACTTCTTCCTCTGTTCATCCGCCAAACAAGGAGTCTCGACAGATGGACAGATTTGGGAAGCATGTATTTAGTTCAGCAGCTTTTACACTTCGATCTCTGAACTATCTTACCCATTTCACGAGGTTGCAGATGGATCTCCTCAAGGAGTTAGGAGATTCCATACAGGGTGCTTGTCCTGAGGGAGTCCCTGATAGGATCTATGCTCAGTTGTCCACCCTAAATTAGGTAGTTAACTCCTCCATGCGGCTGATGGAGCGAGCAGAGCAGCGGGTTCAGGAGTTGCCCTTAGGCGCCACTCCGGGATGCGCTTGTGTAACTTTGCTGAGCCTTTTAAGTCCACCTTCACCAACACCCCATTTGATAGTTCCTCCTTGTTTGGTTCCAAGGTGAAAGAAACACTCACTCAGTGTGAACAGGAAGGAAAGACCCTCTCTGCCATGGGAGTTCGTTTTACCGTCCCCTCTCGACCATGCCCCAAAGGTCAAAGGGGAGGTAAGATGTGGTTCAAAAAGTCCCAGAGGGCCTTTCCAGACACACAGAGTGAATCCTCCTTCAGAGGCAGAGGAGGAGGAAATGGTAGATGCCGCTCTAGAGGCAGGAGCGGTCCGCAGTACCAGCAAGGCCGTGGTTCCTTTTGAGGGCGGCCTTATCAGTGCTCCTGATGTGGGGCCCGACTGCGTTTCTCTGGGGGCCAGTCAGGGGTCGCATCTCTTTGTATTCAGAAGCCTGGCTAAATATAACCCAAGACAAGTGGGTACAAAGAGTTGTTACCAGAGGCTATATCATACCCTTTTCCCTTCCACCGTTTGTTCCCAAGAAGATCCCAGGTGTTTCACCTAATCACAGGGATCAGGCAACTGTGGAGATCAACAAGTTGCTCTCAGAAAGAGCCATCCAGCCCATCCCAGCAGACCAGACAGGATCCGAAACTTACTCCAGGTTCTTTTTAGTCCCAAAATGAACCGGAGACTGGAGGCCAATATTGGACCTCAGCAGATTAAACAAATCCATGAAAAAGGGCAAGTTTCAGATGGTCACACTGCAGTCAATACTCCCATTGTTAGGGAAAGACTATTGGATGTGCTGTCTGGATCTCCAAGATGCCTACTACCATAAAAAATGGTCAAGGCGTCAAGGAGGTATCTGCCCTTCCGGCTGGGAGCCAGCCATTATCAGATTTGTGCTCTGCCCTTTGGTCTCACCACAGCCCCCAGGGTGTTCACCAAATGCATGGCAGTAGTGACAGCTCACCCAAGATGTCAGGGATTCCAGGTGTTTCCGTATTTGGACGACTGGCTCCTGACCGCTCCCACCAGGCATCTACTTCTCCAAAACAGGGACGCCACCATCCAGCTTTGTGCTCAACTAGGGATTTCCATAAATTGGGAAAAATCTGAATTACTGCCCTCGTAATCTGTGAATTTTATAGGCACAGAGGTAAACACAGTGGATATGACAGTTCATCTTCCCGCCAAAAGAGCACAAAACCTCAACTCACAAGTTCACCATCTTTTTCCGCTTCGGAAGGTCAAAACAAAATGGATTCTTCAACTTCTTGGAACAATGGCCTCAACCATTCTGTTAATACCTTTAGCCAGGTTGCACATGAGAATCCTTCAATGGCTCCTGTTCTCCCAGTGGTCGTTCCAATATCTACTGCTGAATCACCCTGTTCTGCTGATGGAGTCATGCAAAAAGGACCTTCGTTGGTGGATAGCCCCCAACAACTTGTTCATGGGAGCTCCCTTTATGCCTACCCAACCCGTTGCCACTTTGACGATGGATGCCTCTCAGGTCGGGTGGGGGGGGGCATTATCTTGGCAGGACTGGTCACAGCACATGGCAAGAGCACGAGGCTCATCTGCATATCAACGTTCTGGAGATGAGAGAGGTGCTTCTGGCATTGCAATCACTTCAGGACCTTCTTCCTTCAGGGATGATTGCGATACAGTCGGACAGCATGTCGATTGTGTGGTACATCAACAAACAGGGCGGTACCAGATCTTACCCACTCTGTCAAGAGGCCATGCGAGTTTGGGAATGGGTGATTTCTTCCCAGCGCTTTCTGGTGGCAACGCACATTCCGGGGTCAACCAACGTAATAGCCGACAAGCTGAGCCGGGCATTCTTGCTGCCCCACGAGTGGTCTCTGAAACGGGAAATAGTGGAACAGATTTTCCGAAAATGGGGACAACCTTGCTGCAACCTTTTTGCCAGACCAGTCAATGCCAAGTGCAGCAGTTATTTTTCCCTAATTCCCCCTCCGGGGGAAGCACCCAGAGATGCTCTGGTCCACAATTGGCCCACGGGACTTCTCTATGCCTTTTCTCCATTTCCTCTTATCCCCAAAGTGATACAGAAAGCCAACCGACTGGGATGCAAGTTAATCCTCATTGCTCCTTACTGGCCTCGTCAGGTCTGGTTCCCCTTCCTCGAGCCTCTTCTCTTGGATGATCTTTGGATCCTGGACCCAGTTCCAGATCTATTGACCCACATGTCGGGTTCGCTACACCCCCCTCTCCACACCCTCAAATTGGCAGCTTGGCTGCTCCAGTTCCATCTCTAGTCAGGCTTCATGATGTTCTGTCATCAGTGTCCCATATTCTTTTATCCTCACATAAACCATCAACCAGAAGGCTGTATGACAGTAAATGGAAAAAGTTCTCTATTTGGGCAAAGAAAATGAAAGTGAATCTGTACACCGCTCCCGTTCCTGTGATTCTGGAATTCCTTTCGGAGCTTTTTCAGCAGGTACAATTGGCGGCTATCTCACATTTTTATTTGGGATCTCCAAATGTCAACCTTATGTCTCATAAGTTATGCAAAACTTTCTTGAGAGGAGCCACTTTACTGAGACCACCATTACAGGAACCTGTGACTTCTTGGGACTTAAATTTTGTGTTGTCCAAACTAACATCCCCTCCCTTTGAACTGTCTCATTCAGCTTCCTTAAAGTATTTGTCTTGGAAGACTGTGTTCTTAGTAGCTATTACATCAGCCAGATGTGTTTCTGAGCTACATGCCCTGTCTATTAAGCCACCTTATTTAGTCTTTCATAAAGACAGGGTTTCTTTACGTACCAATCCTTCATTTGTTCCCAAAGTTTGTTCTTCTGCCACATTGAACCAGTCCATTGAGCTTCCAGTTTTCTTTTCCAATCATGGCAATGCAGTTGAATATCGTTTCCAACAGTTGGATGTTCACAGACAGCTACATTTGTATTTGCAATGACCAAAGAATTTCAGAAGTCAGACCAGTTGTTTGTTTCCTTTTCTGATTCCAGATTGGGCTTACCAGTTTCTAAGGTGACATTGTCTAACTGGCTTTCGAGTTGCATAGCTTTCATCTACAGTTCGGAGGGGAGACCTTTACCCCACAGGATCAAGGCTCACTCTACCAGGTCTCTGTCTACCTCTGAAGCCTTTCAAGCCAGAGTACTAATTGATCATATCTGTGCAGCAGCTATGTGGGCTACCCCTCACACCTTCATTACTCATTATAAGTTGGATTTGGCTTGTAGGGGTATAGCATCCTTTGGCTCCACGGTGCTCAGGAGTATCTTCCCATGAGCCATCCAAGAAAAAGGTGCTAGGGACGCTGTCCCATATGCAAAAATGAAGGTGAGATTAGACTACCTAATATAAAGAAGTTATGTACTCACCATAACGTTCCATGTTGGTAGTCTATCTCACCCTTCATTTTTACCAACCAGCCCTCCTGCCCCCATCCTAGAAGATCTGGAGGTAATACCGTAAATTTCTTGGTTGGTGACCCTTTAGTATTGGTTTGTTGGTTAGGGGTTTCTTTCTATTTCTAGTGAGCAGCAAACAAGATCTGGGGATTGCACTGGTGCACCATGGGATACCTGCGTAGCCATGAGCCAACCAGAAGTCTTCGAGCTTGAAAATCGGCTCCGAACCCATATGTAAAAAATGAAGGGTGAGATGGACTACCAACATGGAACGTTATGGTGAGTACATAACTTCTTTTTCACATGGTGGCCACAGACTTGCTCCCAGAATCAGGAACTCTCCTTCAAATTCTCCCCACAGGGGCAAACCATAACCAGAGATGCATGAGAGTCAGCCTGGGGGGGGCTTACTTCCAGAATCTCCGAACCCAGGGAAAGTGGGATTTCAACTTCCAGGACAGATACATCAATTGGAAGGAACTCAGGGCAGTACTAAAGGTCCTGATACTCAGGGCAGTACTAAAGGTCCTGATAGTCCTGCTAATAAAGACAGACAAAACCACAGTAATGTGGTACATAGACAGGAAGAGACACATTTGTACCCCCTGTGCCAAACAATGCAAATCTGGGAAACAGCACATTCCATTTGGTTGTGCCTCATAGCACAGTATCTCCCATGAGTTCAGAATGCTCTGGCAGACCATCTGAGCAGAAATCTGATGGACCCCCATGAGTGGCATCTGCATCCAGAGATTTTTCTAACCATAATCCAAGCTTGGAGAGTTCCAAGGGTAGACCACTTTGCATCCAAGGAGAACACACACCTACAAAAATTCTGCACCAGGAACAGACAGGAGACAGCCTGGAAAACAGAGCCTTCTCCTTTCAATGGACTCAGCTCTTCATTTATGCATTCCCCCCATTCCCCTTCTACCTTGTTTCCTTCTCAAAATAAGGGAAGAGGGCTCAAGAGAAATTCTGATAGCTCCAGACTGGCCCAGACAACATTGGTATCCCTCCTCCACGAGCTCACCAACCAGACCCCTTGGCTACTACCTCAGAGGGTAGACTTCCTCACCCAGAACAAGGGAAACGTTGTCCATCCCAACTTGTAGACCCTCAGCCTTGCAGCTTGGATGATCCTGCAACATGCAACAGTGGTGCTACCCTAAGTAAACAAGTGCTATACATCCTCAAAGAATCTAGAAGGCCTAGCAGAAGGAAATCTTACTCAGCTGAGTGGAAAAGCTTCCCTATTTGGTGCAAAGATCACTGCCTACATCCCCAATCAGCACATATTTCCAACATCCTGGAATACCTGACTTGACTGGGCTGCTGAATCAGGAACTGTCTCATTCCTCCATTAAAATCCATACTTCTGCCATCTCTACATACATGCCTTCTCACACTCCTCTCCCCTCCCATCCACTCTAGACAATTTCTTAGGGGAGTAATTCACATTAGACCTCCCAGAAGGAAACCTGTTCCTCCATGGGACCTTAACTTTGTGCTAGAGAAGCTGACCGTGCCCCTTTTTGAGCCAGCAGGTTCTGGTGACCTAAAGTTTCTGACGTGGAAAACAGCACTACTTCTGGCTATCACTTCAGCCAGGAGGGTTTCTGGGTTTCAGGCCCTCATGGCAGTGGAACCTTTCCTTATCTTCCACAAGGATAGGGTCTGTCTCAGAATCAACCCCTCCTTTATGCCCAAGGTGGTCACTGACACCTCTCTGAACCAATCCATCCATCTCCCTTTCTTCTTTCCCAACCCTCAAAAGAAAAGGGAGAGAATTCTGCATTCCTTAATATGCACAGACAACTACACTTCTATCTGGACAAGACTAAAGTATTGAGGAAGACTGAACAGCTGTTCATTACCTTTGCCCCTGGCTCAGAAGGCAAGCTAACCTCTAAGCAAACTATTTCCAAATGATTTCCCATTGCATTCCCTTTTGTTACAGCTCCCATGGCAAAGTACCTCCAGTAGGGATTAAGCCACACCGCCAGGGCAGCAGCAACATTTGCTGTCTTCATTAAGGGTGTCCCCACCAAAGACATTTTAGAAGCTGCCACCTGGTCCTCAGTACATACCTTCACCAAACACTACCACTTAGCATCCTTCTCCAAGTCTAGAACAGGCTTTACCACTGCTGTCCTGCAGGATGTCCTCTCTTCTTCTTAGGCTCCTTCCTCCCTCCTTTCAGCTTTGGGAATCCCCCCAGTAGTCAGGATTGCAACAGTGGAACACAAAGAACATAGTACAGTTGTGACGCTGACCATAAATGTAGATGTTCAAGTGTATTCACTGTTGCAGTCTTCTTTCCCCTCTCTTGTCCCCCTTAGCCTAATATTAAGGCTTTTTTCTGTCCTTTTACGTCTCAGCCAAGGGACCCTTCCTGGGCTCTCTTCCTCTGTCACGTTCTCCTTTGGATACCTCCTGTCTTCTCAAGGCTCTTCCTAGTTGAGGGCAAGCAAATACTGCTGTCATGATGCAGGCTGGCTACCTTTATACCCGAACGTACTGAAGTAGGTCAGGGCGTCCGCCAGCCCGGGACCTGGAAAGAATTTTCTCTAGTAGTTGGGCTGGCTGAGGGCTTTCACGGTAGGAAATCCCAGCATTCAGGACTGCAGCATTTATGGTAAGTGTACACAACTGTACTTTTTCCATTCTTTTGTAAATGCCCAGAGGCAGTTACGACAAGCATCCTCAAAGAATGTGTACTCACACAAAATTATGGGTGTTTGATACACACTGACCAATCAATTTCAGTTGACTGCCTTGATGATAGGTCTTAATTCCCTTTAGGCACCTGCGTCCTGATGACATGTCTTAGGTACTTATGGAGGCAAAAAAGGCTGCTACTAGAAAATCATATATTAGCAAATGGAAAAGGTTTTCTAGTTGATAACAACATAACCAGCACCCATTCAGGTGTACTTCGTCTCTGGTTTTACAGTATTTTTTGTGAGTTAACTGTCTCAAGCTATTATCGTTTGTTAAACTCACTATAACAGCACTGTCCAGGTAGGGTCAAGGCCCAATATTCCAGGACCTTAGTTTCATCTATGGCTTTTTGGAAAGAGTTGGATTCCAGAAGTATTCTAGATGCAGCAACTCGGTCCTCTGTATATATGTTTAGAGGGCATTACAAGCTTGAGTTTTTCTCTAGGTCCAGAGCAGACTTTGCTAAGACCAATCTCCAGGACCTCCTGGACCCTTCTCCTTCCACCTCCCAAATATAGTACGTTAGAGTAGTAGCCAATGTATATTATAATGTAATATATATAATATAATAGCAGTAATCAATACAATGAACATAGCACAGTTGTGTAGGTAAACTTACCATAACAGTAGATGTTTGAATGATCACTGCTGCAGTAGCTGCACCCTTCCTCCCCCCATCCCCCTTGTTTTTTGATGTATTATTTATGTCAGAGTGAGAATATTTATTTTGTTATCCCTAGCATTATCCTTTCAGGGCTCAGCCACCCTCTGGCATGAAAACTGTGAAGGGCTTGGCACCCAAACCTGTCTTTTCAGTCAGCTCAGGTCAAGTTGACTGATGGTTTGGGTGCGTGGAAGGTGCCCAGAAGCTTTGGAAGCTGGACATTTGCTATGTCCTTGGCAGGGTATCATCCAGATAGTTAAGACTACTGCAGCAATGATAATTCAAAATCTACTGTTATGGTAAGTTTGCTTACACAACAGTACTTTCTGACAAGACTTTTTGTGTACTGATTGTGTGTTTACTTTTGAAGTGGGACCGTGTGGGAAACTGTTGTATGTGAGCTGCTTATAAACACTTGTCTGACAACTTAACTTCCGACCGACTGTTACCAACAGCACTTAACGGCAGTCAGGCTTCTTCCTCAGTTATAGCATGGATACTTGTGCCATTCTTGCTGTTTCTATTCCCTGTGTACCTAAAAAGAAAAAAAACAACAGAAGAAGGAACCTTGCTTAGTTCAGACTGAGCCTCAGATGCTGGTGGGTGATTCTGCTGTGGCTGTTTGTTGTTCCTTAGACCAGTCACTAGTTTGTCTGGGTTCCTCTGGTGTAGTCCCTTCCACCACCATGGACTGTGGGTTAGCCATGTCCTCTGTGATTGTTCCAGCATCCAATCCAGTCAAGGGAGAAATTGCTCCATTCTCCAGGAGGTTCTTCCCTGGGTAGCTGAGGAAAGAGACCTTTTGCCTGGGATCAAGTGCCATCTCTTAGTTGGTCTTCTTCCAGGGATGTTCCCATGAAAAAGAAACAAAAGGTTAAACATTGCTCATCTAAGGACATTTTGTCTGTTCATAAGGATGATTTTCTTACCTTAGCCAGGAGTTTATTGCTGGTTTTCATTCCTGGATAACAGAAAGCCATACCGAACAGTATAAAGAGTAATGTAATTCCTGAGAAAAATATGTCAGAGGAGTCTGACATAGACACAGGTCTTCTTCAGATTCTCAAGCCCAATACTCTGATTCAGAGGTAAGTTGGTCCTCTCCAATTCCTTTAGAGGAGTTTTTCTTTTTCTGAGACTATTTCCTGGATGAATGAAGTATTTTATGAGTTTATGGGAACAAGTGAATGTTCCCCCTAAACTGAGCAGATATATGTTACAAGTGGGAATGCCACATGCTACACCTATTCCTTCTATCCTGCCAGTTTTGGAGGATGTGTTAAATGCTGTCTGTAATAACCCTATCAGACTTCAATCCCCAAAAGAGGTAGATAGACCATAAACTTTTTATTCTTAATTGTGTTGACAATTTTAGGGAATGTTCTGCCTCACTTCCTTCAGAAGGTAACTCCTTTCTGAATTGTATTATTTCTAACCTGCCTGAGGTGCTTTAAATATGCTTTGAATACTGTAAAATTGTGTAGATACTATGTATAGATCCATGCTTTGAAGACTGTAAAATTGTGTAGATACTATGTATAGATCCACTGCTACTGTTTTGAGAAACATATGCCTGGGTATGTAATCAAACATTTTTTGAATATGTCAATTCTGAGATTTTAAACTGTGTTTTAGATAAGGATATTATGTTTGGTCCTTTTGCTTCTCAGATTCTCAAAACAATTAGATGAAAGAGGGAACTTAATTCAGGGACGTTTTTCAAGTCCCTATAATACATCTTACAAATCTTCTTCCTTCAAAAGACAATATATGCAATCCCTGCCATCTGCTGGCAAAAAAAGGAACCAAAAAGAGATGGCAGGAGGGGAAAAAAAAAACAGGGATCCTTTCAGAAAAAGGGACATACTAGACCTTCAGAATGACTATGCCAGCATTCTTACCCTTCCCCTCCTGCCCTTGCATCTTTAAATCTGTCCCTAAAACTGGCTCTCAATCTTCCCCTTAGGCAACACATTGTTTCAGACTCATGAGTACTAAAAGTTGTTCAGGATGGCTATAGTTGGATGCACATACCTCATAGCTCATTTCAGGGAATTCCTTCCCTCCTTCCCAACCAGAGGTATTTTCTCAAGTTCTTCAACTCATGCTGACCCTATGAATCATTTAAGAAGTGCCTTTAGACCAAAGAGGGAGGTGTCTACTCCAGATTTTTTTCCAGTACTAAAGAAAGAGCTTTCATTGAGACTGGGACTAGATCTTTCCTTTTTCAACCTGTTTGTGAAACTGCCAAAATTCAAAATGCTGACCCTACTGACTCTGATATTGGTAATTTGTCTTCTACTTTTTATTATCACAGGCTTCAGAAGAGTTCTCAAATTCTCTGTGTCTATCTCCACATTACCCCTTGGCTATAAGCAGCTCCAAGGTATTTTAAAGATTGTTTAGCTCCAGTGATAGCTTATTGCAGACTACAGGGCATTCACATATTTCCTTATTTAGATGATTTGCTTATGTTTGCAGAGTCTTTTGCCAAATGGCAGGAGGTCCTTAACACTTGTTTCTTCTCTCCTTACCAGTCTGGGGTTCCAGGTAAATGTTCAAAAATCCTCCTTGACTCCATCACACAGGACTGTGTTTTTAGGCTTCCTTATAGACATTTTAATGAAAAAAGGCTTTTCTAACCCAAGAAACAGTTGATTTTTATCTGGAAACTTTCTTGAGTTTATCCAGTCTGTCTTGCACTTTATCCCAGGAATACCTCAGGGTTCTACTGTTCATGGCTTCATGATTCCTGTTTGACAGGTTACACATGAGAAAATTTCAGTGGTTTTAAAAACATATGAGCACAACATTCTCATCCTCTGAAATGTTATATTCCAGATGTGGCCTTTATCAAGAAGGAACTGCAGTGCTGGAGACTACAAATTACTCAGAATCTAGGTCTTCCTGTTCCAAGTCTATTAACTACAAATCACTCAGATTTTCCTTGGGGATAAAGGTGCAGGAACTGTGGGGTTTGTCAGACAGATCAAAGCACATAAACTTCAAAAAAATATTAGCTGTGATCCATGCTATAAACTCTCATCATCACCTGTAGTCCCCTGGGCCTTTACAAATGAGTACAAGCAGCACCACAGTGATGTGGTACATAAACAAATGGGGCACCTAATCTTACCCCTGTGCAGGCTGTTTTTCATGGCTTGAGAAGTAGCTCTTTAGCATTGTTTAACACTCCAAGCATCACACATTATGACAGAGCAAAATTTAATGGCAGAAAAGCTGAGTAGGACCAGGACAGACCGTCACAAATGGAAATTAAATGATGTCTTCCAGGAATTGGTCCGGTTGTGGAGAACATCTGAAATAAGTCTGCTTGTCTCCTTTCAAAACAGACAACTTAACAAATTCTGCAGTAGGTCTCCCTGAAGGCATGCTTAAGAAAGAGATGCATTTTCATTCTCTTAGTCAGGGATGTTCATTTAAACATTTCCACCCGTTCCACTAATATCCAGAATAATTCTGAAGATTCAGAAGGACTCTCCAAAAATCACTGTAGTGAGACTTTTCTGGCCCTGGCACCATTGGTTCTCCATTCTTTTAGAATTGGCCATGGGAAATTACCAAAGTGTGTGTGTGTGTGTGTGTGTGTGTGTGTGTGTGTGTGTGTGTGTGTGTGTGTGTGTGTGTGTGTGTGCGTGTGCATGTGTCTGTGTGTTCAGCTTTGTCACTTGGCATGTTCACTGGAAATAGAGATGGGATGCTTACTGTATATATTTTATTGCTGAAATGTTATTGTTCTTTCATATTTTGGTAACTTTTCAGGTTTGCGATTTCCATTTGTGGCTTAAGTGAACATTATTTTCCTTTTGGTGCTAGAATTTATTTATAGATCATCATGTTATTTCTTGTTTTTAATGCTTATTTTTAACTGGGAGGATCATTTCTTTCCTTTGTTGGATGAGACTTATTTTACGTGTGAAGGGTTTTAATTGTATCATTTTGTGTGACTTTCTGTGGGATTCTTGTGTTTATTATTTAAGTGAGTAAATGTAGTTGAAGTCCAGTCAACTTCTTTTCTTAATATTATCCACTCCATCCTCTATAAACTCTCCTTCTGCCCTAACATTTCCAACATCTAAATTACTACCTCCCAACCAGAATACTTAGAAGCACCAAGCAAAACCTCCTTGACATCTATCTATAAACATAAAAAATCAGTTGGTGCAACCCTCTGCAACTATCTTCCCTCTATCCACTGGAAAAAGCTATCTTTAGCAGTAAGATCTATTACACAGCGCCTCCCATTTAAAATCGCCCTAAAAGTCCACTTTACAAATACCTGGACTTGCTCTTGTATACAACCACCGTGAACTTAACCGTGTGACCCTCTTTGCTTACATCCCCTTCTTAATTTGTATGTACTTCTCACTACAGAACTCTTAACTCCTAATACCTTTTTCACTCAATTTCTTCACGTCTGAATCTTGTAGAGGGAATGTGTTTGAAGGTAGGTGCGATGTGACTGGGCTTTTTTTCCTTGTTTTGCCTTTGTATTTGAATTTATTATGCTCATTTCTGCTTTCAGGTATATGTTGTTACCGGCAAGAATGTTTGATATAAAAATGTTTTACTGTTTTAATTTTAGCCATCATTGTACCTTTTCAGATTTGTGGATCTATATGGACATTTCTTTCATTTTTGGAATGGTATTTATTTCCATACGTTTCATTTTAGATTTTGTATTATAGCAATGATTTTATGATTCAGTGTCACTGAATTGTCATGATAAGAAAGAATACTGACATTAAAGAGAAAAAAACAGGTAGCATTTTATTAGCCATACCATGCATTACATGACCTTTAGCATTTCCTTTAACTACTGTGAAACCATCTTTTAAGGTTCATTTTTCAAAAGGGAAGTGTTATTTTAGTGCTGATCACTTATCTGCAAATATATAGCTGTAAGTTAAAAAAAACACTTAATTGTCTAAACATTTGAATTATTATGATTTCTGAAAGCTCAGCTACACTTTTTACTTTAAGTCTGCAACTATGCACTGATGCTACTTACATTCTAAGACTTGACAGCTGACATCACTTTATAATAATAATGGCTCTGTCATGGTTTTCTTCATTGTATTTTACTGCTAGAGGAGAGTCCCCAGCAAACAACCTGGATGGTTTCAGGAAATAATGCTTCTGACAAGAGTGGCTTCAGAGGCTGAGAGAGACCTGGAAATTCCATCCAACTTGCAGTGCTTCACAAAGAGCTCATTGAAGCCCACACAGCAAATGTCCACATACTGTCAAAGGAGGCATTGTAGAAGAATGAGTGAGAGGTGGCTACTGCTCTGTTAAAATCTGATCTCGATACACCTTAAAGGGATTTAACTTATTTAATGTAAACAAAATGTAGTTCAGTCAAGTAACCATCATGCCAGTGTTACCTTTGAAACTTAGTGTTCAATGTATTAGTAGCAGAGGAGACAGATAGCTGCAAGTCCTTTCTGCAGTCCTTAGTACAGTGGCGATAGAATCATAGCTGCCTATGCACAACCAAGCAGTGAAGAAGAAATCTCACTTTCTTCAATAATTCGGGGAAAAAGACAGGAAGATTGATGGTCTGGTTAATTCTCAGTAGCCTCTTCAGGCATGCAGTATTGCTCTATCCTTATGAAGCACTGTATAGGAAAACTTAACACAAAAGGCCTGATGCTTAGAAATACACCTGACCAATTTAATAGCTACTAGGAAGAGTCTTCTAGGAGAAGAACTTCAAGTCTGCCCCAGAGGATGGTTCAAATGGGTTACTTAACTGCTCCAAAGCAAGATTGAGATCTGCTAAGGACTCTTGTCCTAGTAGTAGAGGAGGATAAACCAGACCATATTACATTTGAAAGCATAGTATTTACCCATAATGATAGATCTGCATGGACATGGTTCATCCGGCAGGGAGCAGGGGATTGTGGGTGGGAGAGGAGTCAAAGCCTGGGAAAGCTTATATTGATGCAGAGGTGACTGTGCTCAGAAGCAACAGTCGTACCTAGAGAAGGAGATGAACCACCACCATGCCGATCTGTCATCATGGCAAGTCCATACCTTTGCTTGTGGCTGTCTAAGCAAACTTTTTTGACTGACTTTATAAAGTCACAACATGGCCATGTCATTTTAAACATGACAGTACTGTGGTAATTGTTACACGTTTTAAGTGTTTAATACAGGCTAAAATTAGAGCTCCTATATGTCACATATTGATGCATTGGGACTTGGCTAGATATGTAGCAGCTTTTATACATAGCTGTGTTAGTTTGGAAAGTCTTTTTTTATATAAATAGTAATATATGCACCCATTAAGTAATGAGGGCAGGTTGTTTGTGAAGTTAATACATGGATATCAGGTGACGGGTGGCTCACAGAGCCTTTTTCTATATTTATAGAAAAACATTTACCTCCTATTTTGAATAAAAACAAATATGTGGTATGGGACACTAATAACGTTTTACAGGAATTATATCAGTTTTTTCATGAAAATGCCATCAATGAAAATTTCTACTTCATAACCATGGACGTTAGGTCCCTAGTCACAGTAATACCTTACGAGACAGGAGTAGTCTTCTTAAAGGAATATTTGGTCTCTGACGGGGAATTAAATAATGATAAGATCTATTTATTGAATAAATTCATGGAGATTGTCCTGAACAATAATTTATTTGTCTTTAAAGACCAGTACTTTCTACAACTTGATGGTGTAGCTATGAGCACCGTGTGTGCCAATAGCTATGCCAACATATTTATGGCTAAATGGGAATATCAGTACAGTTTTGCCAACAGGGAATATAACATCTTTATCCCTTTTTATCGCCGTTTTGTGGATGACTTGTTTTTCATCTGGACTGGTGATATAGAAACACTCAGTAGGTTTTATGAGTATATACAGAACCTTAGCACTTATTTATAGTTTGATATGGCAGTAGCAAGCAATGAAATACATTTCTTAGATGTTTGCATTAAGAGGTAAACAGATGGATATATCATAACTACCATACATAGAAAATCTTGCTATAGAAATAAGTTGCTACACAGGAACAGCATGCACCCCCCACATATTTTTCCTAACATTGTAAGGGGCCAAACCATCAGAACCTCCAGACTAAATGTTTTGGATGAATGTTTCCAGGATGAATTACAGAAGTTGAATGCCAGCTTTGTTAGCAGGGATTATAATAGTGAATGTATTAGACAGACTGGCAAAAATGTATGCATAATGAGAAAAGATTCAGCCAAGCCCTATTATTCTTCAGCAAGTAGACCTTCACATGGAAAGACTATGAACAGATTAGATAGGCAAAAATACACTTTGCATTATTCCAATGATGTCCGGTACATCAAGGTAATAATCTATAAGAACTGAAATTTATTAAAAATGGATGAAAAGATCAGAACTGTAGTAGGTGAGAAACCCACCTTCAAGTACAAAAATAAATCGGTTAAGTGGATGCTATGTGGATACAAAGAGGTCTGAGTAGATGACAATGGACAAAGAAACACCTTACCTTGTGGGAAATGTATTTATTCTGAACATTTAGATTCGAGTGGTTGTTTTGCCCGCCCCAATAATGGGAGAAGACATATGTTTCATGTTAATGCAAATTCCAATAGCACATATATGATTTATTTGGATCATTGCACATCTTGCAGCTGTTTTTAGGGTTCCTATCAGATAGTCGAACTTCTGCAAGCTCGAACCTCATATGGTCGAGACCATAAGTTCGAATTTGCAGGTGTTCAAGCGTTTTAACAGAAATCTCCTTAAGGGAAGTTTTCCGTTGTGTTCAATGTGGTGCAATCTCGGAGTTGGTATATTTAAGTAGCGGGGGTGTGGGGGGAGCAGCCCCTCACGTGGGGGGGGGTGCAGGGGGGCTTGAAGCTAAACACATAGTACATACTAGTAATGAACATAGCTTCAAGTTCATGGGCATTGACAGGGTGACACAAGGTCAGTGTTTGGGTGATGTGAGAAATCACACAGAGGTTACAGAAAGAAAATGGGTCATCAGGCTTCGAGCTGATGTATGGCCAGGTCCAAATGAAGTAGTTCCATTGAGACCAATACTGAAAGCAAGGCCATTATATAAAGGAATGGCAGAGTAGCAGCAGTATGTATTTTTTATATTAGAATGTTCATGGATATATGCTTTTTACCCACTCAGTTTAAATTACTGCATATTGGGATATGTAAGTTGATTTTTATAAATTTGTCTGTATGTATGATGTTTTATTTACATACATTTTTTCAGCTGTTTCAGGAGTGAACAGTGCTACAGTTTTACTTGCTCTTGCTTGCAGGAATTTTCTCCTTTTCTCCTTTCCTACCCCCCTCCTTTTTAATTCATCCGTTGTGTTGATTTTGTTTATTCTGAAGTCTGTATAGGTAACAGGGTGATTTTTGAACATAGAAACAACGTGATTCAATTATTTGTATCAGTGCAGTGATTTTTTTATCTAATATGCAGCAGATTAGATCATGCTTTGTAGTTTGCACAAGTAGTTGCGCAATCTTGAACATTTAATGTTTTCCTAAGAAGTAACTTGTATTAGTTGTGAAACTTTGCATCTAACATTTTATTCAGAGCATGTTTTGCAGTTTGCACAGACAGCTGCTAAGTGTGTCTGAATATTGCAACAATGTTATTTAGTATTATGTTTCTTTATGTTAGTTAATTTGTATCAGCTCAGGTCATGTGATCGGTCTAGCATGGTGTACTGGCAGCTAAGTGATTTTAAATCGGCAGTATGTTTTAGCTTTTGTATGAGGTCTGAAGAAGCTAGTGTGTTACTCGTAAAAGTGCTTACCTGTTTTATGTGAAGTAAACTTCTGGTTGCTGTTATTCTGGCTGTGTTTTGGACCATACTTTTTTTTGGATTTTTACTTTATTTTTTTCAGTTTGGTCCATTTATCGCAGGAGTTGTAGTTCTACTTTTGATTATGGATCAATTATAGTTCATGAGAACTTTGCAGAGCTTTAGATTATAATTAACTTGTCTGTTTTACTACTGCTTAGACATATTCAAATAAAAATCATAATTCTAAATTTACTGTTTGTTAGTCATTACATTTACATTTTAGGTAATCAAACTTTGACATTAGCAGCACTGCATTCCCCATGGTCTGGCGTTTTTAGCAGGTAAAGTTGTAACATTTATTTGTGACAAGTGTTTTTTATCCCCTTTCGCTGTCATATTTTCAGACATTTTACTTACAAGCTATAGGAGTCCTGAGGAATTAGAATAGATTCATAAACTTAGCAGTAGGTGTTAACTGCATATTTTTAATTTAATAGTGCTTAATCACACATAAAATAAATGAAAAATATATTTATTTTGAAACTTGTTTCATTAAACTGACTGTTTGCTATCTGAGGCAAATATAAAAACTTTATTTTGTGTTTTATAGAATTATTATTTTTATTTTTGGAATTGTGGACCTGTGACAGCTGCATGCTTTCATTATCAACTAGTAAAGGCTTCACTAAAACTCAAGACGAACAGTGTAACCCAGAAATGTAACTAGCTCTTCTGATGTTTGGGGCCATTCCCCAATATGGAACCCCCAAACTTTAGAAAGTTCTTCCATCCTGAAGAAAAAAAAAAGCTACAGTTTATGGTTGCCACACATGGAGCTGTAAAGCTCTTCAGCGTTAATGGAATATCGGTATTCAAATGCTGATATAGCACTGAATACTAACAGGCTTCTGCCAGTTATGCCACCTAACACTTTGCACCTGGGGCAGTTTCCTATTCCCCCCCAACCTAGCTATGCTTCTGAAGTAACTAGACAAGTATTTTGTGATTTATGGAAGAATTTATCCATTTGTGGAAACAGAAATTCAGTACAGTGTTACCGTAGTAGATACCATACTAAGGAATCAGTGGCTTGTCATGTGGTATAACACTCCTGATTTATAAAATCTAAAATGATATACAAAACTTTATATAAGACTTATTTTTTCTTTATGTCAGAACACTATTACAACATTTGTTTTGAAGACATTTGGTAAGACCTCAACCTTGGCCTCCCAAGTTTCTCCCATACACCATTTAAAAGCAGAATTAAAAAAAAAATCTCAAAGAACTATATCACAGGGATGCCCAGTGCTCACTGAAGTCACCACCTCCACTAGTTGCTGCATTGACCTAGAAGTCAAAACTGCTTAACATTCAGAGTTTATCTGATGTAGTTTGTGATGAATCAGTGAGTAAGCGTGTCATCTATCGGTCAGTTGTAAGAGAAATGGTGATATGGCTGAACTGGAATACTGTAGAGGTGAAGCTGGCCCTGAGTCAGTATGGCACCACAGTGTTGTACCACATTGTACTAGAAGAAAACCAAACAAAGTTTTGTGACTGAATATTTTTGAAGTCATATAATTTGGAGGCCGTAAAAGTTCATAGGTTCATAGGTGTATACTAGGTTAATGGCCCTGGAGCCTTTACAAGCTTAACCCATAGAAGTGCCCTGGCATCGTGCCGCCCGACATTAGTTCCCAGTGCCTCTGTCAAGTAGAACCACCGTAGAGATCCCCGGGGTAAATTTTCTATTACCCATCCACTCATCAAGATTTCTGTTGAGAGGGACAGCAAGGTGCTGTGCTTGACATGTATGGGAAGTCTATTCCAGAGCATGGGCAGTCTCTGGGTGAGGAACCTGTCCCTCCAGCATGTTCTGTTGTTTGTGGTAATGAGTTTGAGGTTTCTGGAGCATGTGGTGCGGAGGGATTGGGATTTCTTTAGATGTAGCATTTTTAACAGAGCTGGGTCAGACATGGCTTTGTAAGTCAAGCAGAGATCGCCTCTAAGTGAGCGATATGAGACAAAGAATAGCTGGAGTCATTTGAGTCTGTCCGTGTAGGACATATGTTTGATGCTTAGGATCCTCTTCATGAGGTATGTCTGTGGCCTCTCCAGCTGTTGCAGGTGTCTAGTGAGGTACATGCCAAATGAGGCATTGTAGTCGATGATTGGTCTAATGAGGGAAGAGTAGAGAGAGACGATGGGCTCTTTCTTCCTGGATGAAAAACCCTTAGTAATGAGATGTGCCATGTGACTTTCTGACCACAGGGGCAATGTGATGGTTGAAGGAGAGGTTGCTGTCAGCCTGCGTCCCCAGATCTCTTATAATGCCTTTAGTGTTCAGCGGGCTGCCATCGATGTGGTAATTAGTGGGAACTGAGTTTTTACCAAAGGGGATGACGACGCATTTTTTAGCATTAAGCTTAAGGCCATAGTTTCAACATCAGTCATTGGTCTCAGTGAGGCCTTTCTGTAGGATGTCTGCATCACTTGGGGAGTTAGTAATGGCTCCCAGCTTGCAGTCGCCTGCAAACTTGGTCAGCTAGAATCCCCTTGTGTTGGTCTGGACTTCTGAGAAGTAGATGCCAAACAGGAGAGGACCAAGGACCGATCCTTGTGGGACTCCACTCCTGACTGATCATCAGTCTGACTTGGAGTCCGCTACTTTCACACTGTGTGTTCTATCTGTGAGCCAATTTGAAATCCACCTAGTGATATAGGGGTTGATGCCTAGTTTAGTGAGTTTATCAATAATTCCCGAGGAACGGTGTCAAAGGTCTTGGTCAGATTGAGGTAGGCTATATGCACTGCCTTACCTTCATCCACAGCCCAGGTGACTGACTCAAAGTCATCAACCAGGTTGAACAGGCATAATCTCCCCTTCACAAAGCCAAACTGCGTGGGGTCTAGAGTTTGGAGATTTCCTATATCTTTGTTAATCAGGTCCATGATGATGTGCTCCATAGCTTTACATATAAGACTCGTCAGGCTAATGGGGTGATAATTCCCAGGGTCTGTAGTTGCTCCCCCTTTATGGAGAGGGTTGACTGTAGCAGTGCGCCATTCAGTAGGGACAAAAGCCTGAGGTGAAGCTGTGACTGAACAGGGCACACAGATGTGGTGCCAGTTCGCTTTGTTGTTCATGTAGAACACAGCCAGGGATATTATCGGGTCCCATGGAACCTGTATTCTTGGCCTTGGGCAATGCAGCTTTAACCTGTGCTGCAATAATTCTTGGTGCCTGGCATTCTTCCGGTATTGTGATTGGTCCTTTAGGGGGAAAGAGGGGGGAAAGTTGGCACTGAATCTGCCATCCAGTATATTGGCAATATCTGTTGGCTCAGTATAGGAGGTACCACTCTGTAGTAACTCAGAGCAAATCTGGGTATTGCCATAGAGGTTCTTCATATAAATATAGAAGGCTTTGTGATTATTTTTAGTGTCTGCTACAATTCTGCCTTCATAGCTGGCTCTAGAGGCTCTGATGAGAGATCTCAACTTTTTGTTGAGGCTAATAAGGGAGTTTTTTCAGTCTTGGGATTTCAACTTTTTCTGTAACAGTTTCTTCCTTCTGTTGTAGAGTTTATTAATGGCAGGCGACCACTAAGTTGGCTTCCTTTTTTTTGGAGGAGAGCATCTTGGTTCTGTTGGGTTTGGCTAGTTCCATGCATTTCGTGAAGTTAGCCACCTCTGTCTTTAGGAGTCCAAAGTCAGCTTTGGAGAAATTTTTCAACATGGTTACCTTTGCAGGGGATGTGGGTGAGATGTGGATTTCTGTAGTTATTAGTTTATGGTCAGATCTGACCAGGGAGGGATTGACTTTTGGTGTAGAGAATGAGCTGGTCCATGGCATTGGAATTGATGAATTCCAGGAAGCATTGGGCCAGTGTATTGGTGCTTGAGTAGTTTTCCCAGTTGATGGAGGGGTAGTTGAGATCTCCTAGTATGAGAGTCTTGGGTTGGACCTTGATAGATTCCAGGCTGCTTAGGAACATAGAGTGAGAGTCTAGGGACATGGTTGGGACCTATAGCAGGCTATGACCTGGATCACCGTCTTACCCAATGTTAGTTGTACCTGAAGTATCTCAGATGTGTTATGCTGGGCTACTAGTTTGGAGGTGTGCATATCTTTTGTGAATACGGAGACACCACCTCCTTTGGAGCTTCGGTCCATTTTTCAGGGCCGAAAGTTATGGAATGAGTTATAGCCTCGTAGCACAGGGGTGCATTCTGCCGCTTTAAACCAGGTCTCCGTTACAGCACAAATGTCGATGTTCTCCATTTTGAGGAGTGCTTCGAGTGAGTGCATCTTGAGATTTAGACGTCTAGCATTGAGCAGCATGACCCTCAGATTGCATTTATTTATAGCTGTTACTTTGGTAGCTACGGTGGTGCAGCGGTTAGCATTGTCACCTCACAGCAAGAGGTTCTCCTGTTCGATTCTTGGCTGGAGCGCCTTCTGTGTGGAGTCTGCATGTCCTCCCCGCCGTCGAGTGACATTAAAGACATGCAGTTAGGTGCGTGTGTGAATGGGTGTGCCTTCCTTGAAGGTTGAGCATCGGGCTGGCACCTCGGCACCGTAAAAATCCACTGACAATCATTAGTGGACCGGAGTTCCACTGTGGCGACCCCTAACCGGGAAAAGCCGGAAGACATTGCTTACTTTGGTAATTTGGTCTTTGGAACACTGCCTAAAAAGGCACTATAGGGGTGGCAAGAGCCTTAGCCAGTACCCGGAAACCCAGGGTTGACAGATGTAGGCCATCTCTGGCAAAGCACCAAGGTCTGTCACTCATGTCATCCCAAGCAGACAGATACTGGATCCCCTTAGAATGACACCAGAAACTTAGCCAATTGTTGAAGTCAGTCATTTTTTATTTGTACTGTGGTATCATTCTGGGTGACAGTAGGATATTGCTCAGGGCTAGTGATATTAACGTCATGGTATGCATGTAATAGTTGAGTGGCCATGACTGATGATGCAATGCCTGCATGACCAGATGTAAGCTGTTGAAACAGTAAAACAACATATGGTGAGATTTGTGATAAGATTGCTGTGAGAGTAAAGCAGGCAGAGCAGATATACAGCATTTAACTGAATAGAAGATAAGGCCAAAAAAGTAGAACTTAAGGTGGTATGGTGTTCTTGAAGTGAAGGAAAATGAATTTCATAGGATTTGTAAGGAACGAGATGGAGAAATGGACTGATTTTGCAAAAGATTCCCTTGAATAGTGCTGGAGAAATGTTTGCCACTGTCAGAATGGGGTTTTGACTTGTTCTGAAAATTAACACATGTTGGAAGCTGTGAAAACAGAAGAGAAAATTATTTGTGGTGGGAACTCCTGTGTTTGTGGAACATGACTATTTTGAGGTCATATTCAAACATTGTATTTTGTGAATGTGATGTTAGAATATAAACAGAGGATCTTGTTTTTGTTCTCTTTGTTTGTCTCGACAGATGGGTCATTTGCCTGAATGCGGATCCAAGTTGGCAACATTGTCAGAGCTTTCTCCAGCTCTGTCTCTCTCTCTTTCCCCCTCTCCCTGTCCCATAATGCACTGATGTGGCCGAAGTACCTCATATTTTGTTTGCTGCCTTTCTAGTGAGATGAAATCTCTGGTGCTCTGCTCAGCTTTGAAAGTTTTATAGGATGCCTTTGTTTTCCTTTTTTTGTCCTCATTAGTAGTAGCCCCCCTTTCCTGTTGCTTTATATTTTGTTGACTGTTTCAACAGAAAAAAAGATTCCTCCGCTCTGATCACCTTGGATCTTGATTGACTTAGATCACCTCTACAGTCTTTGAGTGAATTAGAGACCATTATTGTTCCTGATTGTTCTCCCAAGAGATTCTCTTCCCTGAGGTCCAGATCTTTCAAGAGAGAACTCTAAAATGTTTTGACCTTCTGACCTTCATCATTCGCATTGGACAATTTAGTTAGATCCTCCAGAATCATTGTGTATAAGATGATGAGAGCCTTCTTTAAGTCTCAGATCAATATGGTAGCCATTCCCTCCTTCACAACTCCAAGAGCAGAGAGAGCAGGTCCATCCATTCCTTTTGTAGTAACTCCTTCCCCCATCCCTATTGCAGATCCAGTAGTCTCAGAACAGAGGTTCCTGCATATTGTTCCCCTGTTGATGATAACTTTAGGGCCTTTGATACTAACAGCCTTTCTGACCTCTTTGACTTTGAAGTATTCAGACCCAGTGGCATCCCATGGTTCAGAGGTTTGCTGCTGACAGAGCAGAACAGGGTATGACTCCTACTGTTTTAGTTCCTTTCTTAGCTCTGGGAGTTTCATCCCTACGCAGCTCAGCCCTGGTCTCAGCCTCAGATGCAGTTGGAGCATTGGTGCCTGAGATTTAAGTCTTTTGATCTGTAGACCTTAGATTTTGTCCCACATTGGAGGTCCCTTCCTTTAGCTCTTTTGGATCCTTCCTTGGCATTTCAGGCAATTGAGAAGATTCTAGCCTGACAATTCACTATGAACAGGGATGATTCTCACAAATCAGCTCTGTTCAGACTCTGTGACACATCAGCAACCTTTGTTACTCATCATGTTTCCCAGGCACAACATGCTTCAAAGGAACATAACTCATCCTTCATCCAAGGACATAAAGAAACTTCTGATTGTACAACATCCTCCCCACCTGAAGTGCACAAGGAATGCAAGTGTAAGAGGAGACACTTAGACTCTGCAGTGGAGTCTGTCATTGATGACACTGACTTTTGATGGGGAAGGGTTTCATAGAGCCCCCCAAATGACACCATCTTTGATGATCTTACATAACTTTTAAGGCAGAGGGGAATTGGCTACGAGATAAATCCTCCCCTGATGAGAAAGTGTTCCTGGAGACCTTTGGAGTGGGTCCATCTACCTGCTGGGTGGTGTCCCCTGCTGATAGACTCATTGATGTTGTCTCACAGCAGATTTGTCAGGATCCAGATATAGTGAAACCATTCCCTTGTAAGCCAGACAAGGTGATAGGCCCTCCTAAGGATTGTCCTTATTGGAGCAAAGGTCCTATTATGGGCTTTATTGTTATTGCAGTTGCTTGAAGAAAGGGCTGCCTGAAGAAGGCTCAGTGATTCATCTACCCAACAGAGAGTCCAGGGCGGTGGATCATTTTGGGAATTGTGCCTGTGCTTTGGGAACCTTTGCTCTGAGAGCATTAAATTATCTTTCCCATATTACCAGATTCCAGAGGTAAGTACTGAGTTGAATTCCCAGTGGAAACCCCAGACAATGGAGACAAGTAAGTCACGGAGTTTCATTTGGAGACTGTTGCCTATTACTAATGTTACTATGAGGTTGGTTTCTAATGCAGCAGGTGGTGTGACCAGAGCAGCAGATGTAGGCATTGCAAATATGTTCTCATGCCTGACTGTGATTATGTGAGTTAGTAGACAACTTTAAAGTGTCCTCCTTCAGTGCTCAGCATGAAAGCTCATCACTTTTTGGGCCTAAAGTTAAGGACACCTTTTCTAAGAGTAAGCAAGAGGGAAAAACAGTGTCTGCCATAGTTCATTTTTTTCAGCTGTCAAAGTCCATTCTCCAGGAATCGATGCAGGGGTTGTCTCTGATGTAGACAATTCCAGCAATTTGCCCCGACTTATCTTCCGCATGGTAGAGAGGGAAATGTAATAGAGACCTCCCTAGAGACAGATGGGGTCCAAAGGATCAAGGTTTTATAGGACCTTTCTCTGATAAACCCTTCCTGTGGTCCTCATGATTTGTCTGCCTGCCTGGTCTTCTCTGGGGGGCAGTCGGGGATCACTTGTTTCTTCACCTAGAGCACTGGTTTGCCATTACTTATGGATGAAGAGAATAATATCTTTGTAACGCCCATGCCCTGGCCCAGCAATCAAGGAGCCTCAATCCTCACCACTAACACCAGTGAGGGGCGTCCATATAGGAAAGAATAATAAATAAACACACAGTAAAGTACAATTTCCCTTAAGAGCACACAGAGATCATAGTCAGTCTGGGGCTGGTTTCTCTCCAAGTCTCCAATAAGACTCCCCACTGGCACAGCTATAGGGTCCAGATCTCAGCCTAGTGGGCAAGCTAAAACCTCCAGCACCTTCTCTGACCAACCAGTGCTTCGTCTCCCTGCCCAAGTAGCTGACACACACACAGACTTTGAGATAAGAGTTTATACAACCACACAGACACTCCTGGGGAAGGCTGGCACAAGTTTTCCAGCTGTGCCCCTTTTCTGCCCAGTCTATAAAGTAGTACTAGCTGCCACCACCCACTAATATTTATGAGCTACTGAAAGGCCCTTAAAAGGGTATCCAATTATTACTGTGCAATATTATTATCCAAATGGTAAGTGTGACCTAACAGTCAAGACTTATTTGGAGTGACTTGGTACAGCATCACTGTATACATGCAATGTACTCTTAGAGCTTAAATTATCTCTACACAAAACAGCCACCGTTGAAAGGTTTAAAAATATTTAATAGTAAGTAATAAAAACACAAGACAATACTTCTTACTACACAGTGCTAGTCAAGAGGTCAGAGAAATACTTAAAATAGTAGAAAAGTTCTGACATCACAGAAAAACAAACTAGTCTAATATTTCTAGTTATATCTAAGAGAGACACAGTTCTAAATAACTTACGTCTAGAACAGGCAGAGTGGTGAGCTGAATGTTCTCAAGACAAAATGCTCAGAGCTCTCTGATTCTCTCTCTTTAAAATGATAACACAGAGCTGCTTCACATGACATTATTCTTCACACTTTTCTGGTGTTCCCAGGCTAACAGAAACTACATTTACATTCTTTACACCTGGTCAGAAACTAGAGCAATAAAGGACATTTATACATGCAAATTCTAGCCATTAACTCTGGCCTTAAAACGATAGGCAGGATGCCTCCCTCTAGACATATTGGCTCCAAATTTTAACATCAAAGACTGTCATAAAATGCTTGACTTAGCTTTCTTACAGCAGAGTGCACTCTTGTTACAGTTTTGAAGTTTAACATTTACCAACATTTTTTCTCCATTTAAAAGAACAAGCCTGTGGCTTATATTAATATTTACAAATGACAGAATTTTCTAGAGAATTCTGTCTGGCTAGGCTGGCAGCCTTCACCTATCTTCACACCCCCCCCCCCCCCCAGAGAACTCAAGTTAGTTTTTCAAGTGACCCTTGAGAAACGTTGCTTGAGAGGGTTAGGTCTATTTGAGTATACCTTACCCCATTCCTTGCCTTGAGAGCCAATCTGCATTGGCATTGCTAATCCTACTGCGGTGCTGCACTGACACATCATATGCTTGCAACCCTAGGCTCCATCTTGGCAACTTGGCATTTTGCTGACTAGCTCTGTTTAACCATATTAGGAGATTGTGATCTGTCACTACAGTAAATTTTCTTCCATACAGATAAGGCTGAAGTTTCTGCAGTGCCAACACTATGGCTAGACATTCCTTTTCTACAGCTGCATAGCATTCCTCCTTGGGTTGGAGCCTACAACTGAGATAAACCACTGGGTGCTCTTCTGCCTCTTAAGAAATCTGGCTAAGTAGAGCGCCCACCCCATGGTTTGAAGCATCCACCTGCACAACAAATTATTTGCTGTAATCTGGACTGGCTAACACAGGGGGTCTTCCCAAAGCTTCTTTAAGCTTCTGGAATGCCTACTCACATGCTGTGGTCCACACTAACTTATCTGGCCTGTTCTTCCTTGTCAGGTCTATGAGGGGAGCAGCTATGTTACTATAACTGGGGATGAACTGTCTGTAGTACCCTGCTATACCTAAGAATGCCCTTACCTGCTTTTTGGTAACAGGTGCAGGCCATGCCTGAATGGCTTCTCCTTTGGCAGGTTCTGGCCTGATCTTACCACTCCCTACTCTGTGTCCCAGGTAGGAGACCTCTGCCATACTCACCTGACATTTGCTGGGCTTAATGGTCGACCCTGCCCTCTGTAGTGTGTCCAGCACCTCCCAGGCATGTTGAAGGTGCTCTTGCCAGGAATGGCTGTAGATGGCAATATCATGTAGGTAAGCAAGGGCAAACCCTCCTGCACCTGCTAGGATATGATCTACCAGCCTCCGGAAAGTTGCTGTGGCATTTTTCATCCCAAAGAGCATCTTTGTGAACTCATACAAGCCAAAAGGAGTCATAAAGTCTGACTTCTCTGTAGCAGTGGGAGTCAAGGGCACCTGCCAGTAACCCGTGGTAAGATCAGTGGTTGTATGATACTTAGCCCCACCCAGCTGCTGTAGGGCCTCATTTGTCCTAGGCATGGGGTAAGCATCTGTCTCTGTGTGACTATTTAATTTCCTGTAGTCCACACAGAACGTGGTGCCACCATCCTTCTTTGGCACCAGCACCACTGGAGAGGCCCAGGGACTGTTGGACTCTTGAAATACCCCTAGTTCCAACATCTCCTCTATCTTCTCCCTCAGAGTCTGCTTGACTCTCTCAAGCACCCTATAAGGGGTCTGCCTAATAGGCCTTTGGAGTCCTGTATCCACCTGGTGCTGCACTAGGTGGGTGCACCCTGGCTTCCCAGTGAACATGTCCCCAAGCTCCTGTAACACTGCTCGGATTTCATGAACTTGTGTAGGAGATAGCTGCTGGGACATTGCTATCCCTTCCACTGAGGTCTCAGTCCGAGCCTCATTGAGGAGATCAGTCATGAGATCTCCCTCAGACTCCTCCTGCAATCCACTGCAAATGTTCAGCACAGGGGCCTCCCTATCATAGTAAGGTCTCATCATGTCAACATGGTACATTTTGTGCCCCTGCCTTCTGCCTAGCAGTTCCACCATGTAGTTAACATCACTTACCTTTCTTACCACCTTGTAGGGTCCCTCCTAAGCTGCTTGCAGCTTGTTGTGTCTAACAGGAATGAGAACCATTACCTGCTGCCCCACAGCATACTCTCTAGCTCGAGCATTCCTGTCATAACACACCTTTTTTCTGTTGTTGGGCTTCTGCCAGGTTCTCCTGGGCCAAGCCCATGAGTTCCCTGAGCCTTGTCCTGAGATTTAGGACATATGCCACAACAGACTCCTTGTGAGGTTCACACTCACATTCCCACTCATCTTGAATTAAATCTAGAGGTCCCCTCACCCTATGCCCATACAACAACAACTCAAAGGGTAAAAACCCTGTGGATTCCTGGGGAACCTCTCTGTAAGCAAACAACAGATGGGGCTAATATTTGTCCTACTCCCTCGTAAACTGGTCTGCAAATGCCCGTAGCATGGACTTGATTGTAGAGTGTAACCTCTCAACAAGACCATTAGTCTGAGGATGGTAGGGGGTGTTCTTCAGGTGCTTCACCCAACAGGACTTCCACAGACAAGCCAGCAGGTCTGACATGAAATTGGCACCTATGTCAGTCAGTATTTCTTTTGGGAAACCTACCCTGCTGAAAATCTCTAACAAAGCATTTGCCACCTTTTCTGCCTCAATGGAGGACAGAGCCACTGCCTCAGGGTATCGTGTAGCATAATCCACTACCACTAGGATATACTTTTTCCCTGCGGACTTGGGGTACTCAGAGGCCCCACAATATCCATAGCTACCCTCTGAAGTGGCTCCTCAATCACAGGCAAAGGCATCAAAGGTGCTCTCACCTTGTCTCCTGCCTTACCTACCTTTTGGCACTGCTCACAGGTCCTGCAGTACCCTGTTACATGTCTGGAAATTCCAGGCCAGTAGTAGCTTTGCATAATATGTCTCTTTGTACGTTTTATGCCCATATGACCTGGAAAGGGAATATCATGGGCTATGGCTAGAAACACCAGACAGTAGGCTCTAGGCACTACCCACTGCTATACCCTCTCAACTTCTAGCCCTCCCTCAGGGGTCCACTCTCTATACAGTAACCATTTTGTCTCAGTATACAGATTCTGCCTTCCCGTGAGAATCAGGTGCCTCACTAGCTACCTGCCTCAGGCCTTGCAATGTAGGGTCTGAGAGCTGAGCCGGTCTCAACTCTCTCTTTGTAACCCTTCCCAGCTCCCCTTCCACAGGAAGTCTGACATCTTCTGACAGTGGTGCCTCACTGTCAGCCTGGGTACTACTACTCACCTCTACCTTTGCAGTCACTCTGTCCAAGGGAGCATCAGTACCCACAAGCAGCTGTGGCTTACCTTCAGTGTCACTGCTACAGAGTAGCTCCCTCCCTGAAGTAACCACCTCACCAGTCCTGGCTGCAAGTATGCAGTCTGTCTGGGCCTCCCCATACTACCAGACCCACATGCTTGTCTCCTAGCCTGACTGTG
This sequence comes from Protopterus annectens, assembly GCF_019279795.1. Classification (NCBI taxonomy): domain Eukaryota; kingdom Metazoa; phylum Chordata; order Ceratodontiformes; family Protopteridae; genus Protopterus; species Protopterus annectens. Next base: position 99,533,134 of record NC_056730.1, on the reverse strand, counting down.
TGTAACTGCATAAACACATGGTACTGCCTCATCCAAATCCTTCCCTATCAGGACATCTGCAGGATAGTAGTTCTGTACCCTTGTTGTCTCAAGACAACCTTATATTGGCATTTTGTCTTTCCCACCTACTGGCTCTCTCATCTTTTTTCCCTACCTTGCCTCCATGGACATCTGTATGCCACATGGCCCCACTGGTTGCACTCAAAACATTTAACCCTAGGTCCTGGACATGTACCTGGACTAGTGGCTTCCCCTGCTACTGGAATATTTTGTTGGGGCAGTCTGTGCTGCCCACCATGGATTCCTGTAGACCCATGAGCAGTACTGGGGGTCCCTTTCCTGTGCAGGGATGCCCTGCTTGCTAGGTATATGTCTCCCTTCTTCCCCAACTCATCTGAAGTAGCACATTGTCTGTCAGCTAACCAGATCCTCATGTTCTCATGCAAAGTGCTAAGGGCTTGTTCCCTCACCAAAAGGTCTGCCAGCCCTTCAAAAGTGGTGACCTGACATCCACTCACCCACCTATGAAAATAACTGCTCAGTTCAGCAACATATTCACACAAACTTTCATCTGGCTTGTGTCTATGCTCACAAAACTTTTTCCTATAATTTTCAGGTGTTAGCTTAAAACATTCCCACAGCAGTATAATCAAAATATTCACAATCAGCAAGTTTAGACAACACAGTTACAGCTTTATCATGGAGTAAGGGGGTTAGGAACCGTACCCAGAGCCTTTGGTCAACATTATACTGTTTACATACCCTCTCAAACATATGAATGAAACTATCAAAATTATCCCCCTCTTTAAACTACGGAAGAAATTTACTGACCTTTTGTGCTTTCGGGGTCCAGTTACTCCCTTCCCCATTACCTCCATGACTCTGGCGAAGAGTCAGCATCTCCCTCTCATGCTGCCTCTGCCTCTCCTTTTCCTCAGCTTCCAGGCATAGCAGTTTCTCTCTCTCCTCAGCCTGCAGACATCTCAGTCTCTCAGCTGCTTCTATTTCCTAACGCCTGGCCTTCAACTCAAGTCTCTTTAGCTCCACATGGATCTTTAAGTCCTCTGCAGAAAGGTTGAGCTGTCCATTATCTGAGGGTGGTACATCTCCACTGCCAGTCTGATTGTCCTCCTGGTTGCTGTTTTCTAATCCAGCTGTGACCAAAGCTGCAATCATGTCTGCCTTAGTCAGGTTTCCATGCACCAGTCCCCTAGCCTGGCACATCTCAGCCAGCTGGCTCCTTGTCAGCTTTCTGTACCCTTCTGCTAACTCCCCACTCTGCCTGCCAGCCATCCAGCCCACACTGTGTTATTCAAGCTCATTCATTCCCCTAGTAGTAGAGAGTTCACAGACCCACTGTGTTGAGAGCTGCGTAGAGGAGTGTCATTCAAGCAGAGTTTTAGCATCCCAACAGTGGGAGTATAGGTGCATGAGTCCCTAACTCTATCCCTGGGTATTGGATGGTCTGCCCTCATCATTGCAAGGAGTCATAGTGCTTTTTCCTGTTCCTCTGCATGTGCATGCTACTGTGCACTTGCTAATAAGAGCTGTCACTTGGTGGTGGCTTAGAAAGTTGAAAGCCCACCCCAAGATGCCCATTACAACACCATCCCTTCTCCGAGGGATTGTTGCTATGTGTGTCCTGCGATACCCCAAGCATAAGCATGCCCTTCCTCCCCTGCCAGTCCCTTTGGGTACCATAGCTGTTAAACATGGATCAACTGGGCCGTAGTCAGAGATTTATCCATCTGTGCCACAGTGCCGGCTTTATAAACAAACACTGGCTTAGGTGTAGTAAAAAACAAAAAAAGTCAACCCACATTAAAGTCTGTTTTTTTTTTTACTTTAGTAAATTTTCTGTCACAATAATGTTTCATTATTTACTTTGCAGGCATGCTGTAGGTTAAAGTTACCGCTTCAACTATATAGCTGCTACCTTGTTTTAGATCCTGTTGTATATGCTAATAGAGCTGTTCTATCTACTTTGCTATATGCTAGCACTTGTCTGTACTTATCTCATTCACTCAGTCTACTGTATATATTTTAGGTCTGCATGTTTTTATTTCTTCTACATATGTTAGTATCACACTATCTGAAGTAGTTAACTTCATTTGATCAGCAACCTGTGGGTATTGGATCCGAACGGATCCAAGCCAGCAGCTTTCCAAGCTAGAGATCCGAGCTCCTAGCTCCTCCCCCTTACCCTCAATACCCTGCTACCTCCTTCCAGTCCTCAGATCTCGTTTGCCGCGGCTTATTGAAGCACGAGTGACAAGCTCCTGGCGATAATTGTAAGTGTTTTTCATAGGGTTTTTCTCCCTTTTCTCTCAAATTCTGTGTGTGAGTATTAGTCTATCCCTAGTCTATTAGTTTAAAATAGTTTTCCCTTCGTAGTCGGTTAATCTTAACTTTCCCCTTCCCCTTATCTGTGTGTGAGGGCATGTGTGTGTGAATTATCATGGCCGAAGGCCCTAAGGCCGTATTTTCTAAATGCTCTGAGTGTGGTCATAAGCTGTCCCCAGCCGATGGCCACACTCAGTGCGTTATTTGCCTGGGGGTTGCTCATTTATCTTCAGGCTGCCTGATTTGTGCCACCTTCAACCCCCGGGCTTTGAGGGACAAGAGGACTAACTTAATCCTTGCGGGCCTTTTACCCTCGGATCCTGCTTCTTCCTCCTCTCCCTCAATGGCACCAGCCGTGGCTGCGGCTGTTCAGCCTTCCGTTCCTGCTCCCCTGGCCGGGACTCAACCTCCCTCAGTGTCCCAGGGAGAGAGGGACGTCAGGAAAAAAGATAAACACAGAGAAAAAGAAAGAGATAGGGAGAGGCATAGGAGCCATACGACGGGCTGATTCGGATCCCTTGGCCCCGCCGGCTAAGCTGCTCCTTTCTCCTTCGAAGGTCTCCGGATCCCCCCCCCCTCGGCTCCGTTCTCCTCATTTCTCTCTGGAGCCGGAGAAGGAGACCCGGTCACCTTCTAGGTCATCGAGGCGGCCTCTTCTAGGTCAACGAGGAGCCTTTCGGATGCGGACATGGACCGGATGATGCGTCGCTTCCTCCAGGCCCAGATGCAGATGGGAGTGCTCTTGCCCCCCCCTCCGGGGGGGGAGCACGGCCCCTTTCTTTGCCCCCATTGCTCCTTCTCCGATCCAATATCGGGTTTCGGAGCCGTCGGATCCTGGTAGCGTCAGCACCAGTAGTCATCAATACTTCGACGCTGTCTGTACCCTCGAGTTTGTCGGGTCCTTTTTCGGATCCGAGCTCTCAGGGCCATGAGCCGAGCCTTGGATCCGGAGGGGTGAGTGTGTCTTTGGCTCCGACGCGGTCGGAGCACACCTCTCTTTCGGGTCCGATCGCTTCGATCCACATGTCGTATCCGAGGGGGCTGCTCTCGGATCCTAGGGAGAGCGGTTCACCATCGGCCTTCGACGTTGTGGAGAGGGTCCTCTCGAGGGATTCGAGGCCCCTGGCTCGTGCTACGGATCCACCCACCATTCCCACGCAGACGGGCCTGACTTCCATCATCCGGCCCCATGGACAGCCTGCGCCTACGTCCCAGATGGCTCCCCTAGAGGAACAGGACCTGATTAGTGAGCCCTCCTCAGACAGTCCCCCCGAGAAGGTTCCTCACAAATGAAAGTGTAAAAGGAGGCACTTGGACTCCCCCGAGTCCCTCACGGAAGACACTGACTTGGAGGAAGGGGAAGGTTCCCCCACGTCACCCCCCAAAGATGTCTCCTTTGGAGACATCATGGAGATGCTGCGCATTAGAGGGGGGTGGTCAGCCCAAAAACCTTCTTCGGATGAGTCTGTATTTCTGGAGGCGTTTGACGCAGGCCCATCTACCTCTTGGGTGTCCCCTCCGGCCAACCCCCTGGTAGATCTCATAACTACCAGGGCGTGGAAGGAGCCGGACACTGTAGAGCCAATCCCCAGAAGACCTGATAAAATCCTTAGTCCCCTGACAGACAGGATGGCATGGAGCAAAGATTTCTCAGTAGATGCCATGGTGGTGGTGGCTGACACCAAAAAGGAACTGGCTCAGGAAAGTTCCTCGGTGCATCCTCCCAACAAGGAGTCTCTGACGATGGACCGCATTGGAAAGCAGATGTTTGCTTCAGCCACCTTCTCCATAAGGGCGCTGAACTACTTGGCACACGTGATTCGACTTTAGCGGGACCTAATCAAAGAGTACGCTGGGTCACCCCCGGAGTCCATGTCGGCCGAGGACAAAAGAATCTTCTCGACACGAATGGCCACTCTAAAGTCAATTTCCAACACTTCTATGTGGCTTCTCTCCCATGCCATGGAGGAGGTGGCTAGAGCCAGCGGAGCAGGCATCGCCTTGAGGCGCCATGCCTGGCTCCGCCTTTGCGATTTTGCGGAACCCTTCAAGGCATCCTTCACGAACACTCCCTTTGATAGTTCTACCTTGTTTGGCAAGACCGTCCATGATACGCTACTCCAGAGCGAGAAAGACGGGAAGACGTCTGCTGTCGGAATCCGCTTCTTGGCTCCTCAAAGGTCCTTTTCCAGGAACCAGAGAGGACAAAAGAAGATGTGGTTCCGGAAATCTCAACAATCCCGTTTCGCTCCGGACCCTTCGTCCTTCAGAGGCAGGAGAGGACAAGGTGGACGCCGGCCCAGAGGCAGAGGAGGGCCGAAGAATTTTGGGTCGAGGGAACCCTTTTCCGATCGACCCGAGCAGCAACCCTGAGGGGTTGCCCAATTTCTCCTCTCTGGAGGCAGTCTGGGGCGTTTTTCGGAACACCTAGCACATTGGGGGTCCATTACGACAGATTGCTGGGTGCTCCGAATAATATCCAGAGGTTATTCTATTCCCTTCGCGAATCCTTCCTCTCAGTTGGGATGCCTCCCCGATGTCCCACCCAATCAGTGGGAGGCTGCAGCTTTAGAGATAAAAGAGCTGCTAAGAAAAAGAGCCATCCAGTGCGTCCCCCCAGACCAGTCCGGATTAGGCATTTACTCCAGGTTCTTTTTGGTGCCAAAGAAAACGGGGGACTTAAGACCAGTTCTCGACCTGTCTGCATTGAACCTATCCGTTGCCAAGGAAAAATTCCGGATGGTCACCATTCAATCTATTCTCCCTCTCTTACAGGAGAACGACTGGATGTGCTCCATAGACCTCAAGGATGCGTACTATCACATTCTGATGAACAGGCGATCCAGGAGGTTTCTCTGCTTTCGGTTAGGGGCCAGTCATTATCAGTTCAGGGTCCTCCCTTTCGGCCTCACCACAGCCCCCAGGGTGTTCACCAAGTTCATGGCAGTTGTAGCAGCCCACCTGAGGCTTCAGGGAATACAGGTCTTTCCTTACCTGGACGACTGGCTCCTCACCGCTCCCACCAGGCATCTACTGTGCTTGGCCAGGGATTATTTCATGCATCTGGCCCATCAGTTGGGGATCACCATAAATTACAAAAAATCGTCCCTTCAACCTGCTCAGGTCCTGGACTTCATAGGGCCAGAATAGACACGCTGCAGTCCAAGGCCTTCCTGACATCGGACAGACTCCGCAATCTAACTCTCCATGTCTTAGCCCTTCTTCAGTCTCCGGCCCCACCAGCGGAATTAGTACTGAGGGCTCTAGGGTCTATGGTGGCGGCTATCAACGTTTCACCCCTAGCCCGCCTGGATATGAGGGTTCTTCAATGGACCTTACAGGTCCAGTGGTCCATCCTTCGACATTCATTGTACTCCCCGATTCCCCTCAGCAGGGAATCTCTACTTTGGTGGCTTCATTCCCGAGAGCTTCGGCCCTTTTTGATGCCTCTACCCCAAGCCACAGTGACCACGGACGCTTCGCGCCTAGGGTGTGGGGGGGCATTGCATGGGCAGAACCGTCCAAGACACGTGGACTCCAACAGAGACGGTTCTGCATATCAGTGTTCTGGAGATGAGGGCGGTGCTTCTAGCGTTGCAAGCTCTCCATGCCCTCCTTCCTCTAGGGACTATTGCAATTCAGACGGACAACATATCAGTCGTCTGGTACATCAACAAACAGGGGGGAAACCAGGTCTTACCCCCTTTACCGAGAGGCCATGAGAGTTTGGGAGTGGGCAATTTCCACCAACCGTTTTCTGCTAGCAATGCACATTCCAGGTCGGTCCAACATTCTAGCGTACAAGCTGAGTCGGACTATCCTCTCACCTTACGAGTGGTCTCTGAACCCCTTAGTGGCGAAACAGATCTTCCTCAAATGGGGTCAACCTTGCTGCAATCTGTTCAATCGCCTTTGAACGCAAAGTGCAGCGAGTTTTTCGCCCTAATCCCCCCTCTGGAGTAGACCCCCAGAGACGCTCTAGTTCATGCTTGGCCATCCGGTCTTCTTTATGCTTATCCTCCTCTTCCATTAATGACAAAATTCTTGCAGAAAGCTCGACGGTTGGGGAGCAAAGTTATCCTCATAGCCCCATTCTGGCCTCGTCAAACCTGGTTCCCATACCTACGGTCTCACCTCATGGCTCCTCCTTGGATCTTAGATTCCATTCCGGATATGATTTCTCATCCTTCGGGATTGAAAACTCTGAACCTGGATGACCTCAAGCTTTCCGCTTGGTTGATCTAGTTCCATTAGTGGCTGGGACTCCCGGCATCTTGTCCACAGTGAAATCCATCCTGGTGGCGGCACATAAACCTTCTACCAGTAAAGTTTACAACAGTAAATGGAAACGTTTTTCTGTCTGGGCCGGGCAAAGGAATCTGGACCCCTTTACGTCTCCTATTCCAACAGTACTTGAGTTCTTATCCCACATCTTTTGTCAGGGGACCAGTTTGTCAACTGTGAAGGTTCAAATGGCAGCCATCTCCCACTTTCACATAGGAGACATCCTTGGTCCTTTAGCTTCCTCTAAGATCTGTAAGGCCTTCTTGAAGGATACCTTCCCTTTAAGACCTCCAGTCAAGAATGCGGTCCCCCCGTGGGATCTAACCTTAGTCCTCCAGGCTCTTACTGGTCCCCCCTTTGAGCCTGCAGCTTCGGTTGACTTAAAGTATTTGTCTTGGAAAACTGCCTTCGTGATTGCTATTACCTCAGCTAGAAGGGTATCGGAGCTTCAAGCCCTTTGTACTAAACCTCCGTATCTTGTCTTCCATAAGGACAGAGTATCCCTCAGGACTAATCCCTCCTTTTTACCCAAAGTGGCTTCCGAGGCTAACATCAACCAATCCATTAATCTACCTGTTTTCTTTCCTAACTACCAGAACAAAGGAGAGTACAGACTACATTCATTAGATGTGCAAAGACAATTGCGCTTTTATTTGCACAGAATTGCTGCCTTGCGTAAGTCGGAGCAGCTCTTTGTCTCCTTTGCTAAGCCATCTCTGGGCAAATCTGTAACGAAGGTGACCCTAGCTAGGTGGATATCCCAATGCATTCTACTTGCATACATAATTTCTGGTCGGCCTGAGCCCGTAGGGGTTCGAGCTCATTCTACCCGTTCTATGGCTACTTCTGCCGCTTTTTGGTCAAGGGTACCGTTGGATGACATTTGTTCGGCCGCTACTTGGGCTTCCTCTCATATCTTTCTTTCTCATTATAAATTAGATCTAATATCCAGAGGTAGGGCAGCCTTTGGCTCTGCAGTGCTCCGGAATATTCTTCCTTGAGGACCTCCCAAGTTTTTGGTAGCTGGGGACTCTGTCCCACAGGTTGCTGATCAAATTAAGTTAACTACTTCAGATAAAGAAGTTATGTACTCACCATAACTTTCCATCTTTGTAGGTAACTTCATTTGTCAGCAACCGACCCCCCCCTCCTTCCCCCTAACCTGTAGTTCGTTCCACGGATGATTAATTTATCCACTCCTCGCAGATATCGGGTTAGGAGGTTCAGATTTGTGTTTTGTTAGTGTTGGCTGATATTTGGGTAAACTCGATGTGAGGACTGGAAGGAGGTAGCAGGGTATTATGGGTAAGGGGGAGGAGCTAGGAGCTCAGATCTCTAGCTTGGAAAGCTGCCGGCTCGGATCCGATACCCACAGGTTTCTGACAAATGAAGTTACCTACTCAGATGGAACGTTATGGTGAGTACATAACTTCTTTTTATCTCCCACTGTATGCACCATTTCTGTCTCGTTTATAGGCTGACTGAAAGAGTAATGTATTCTGAACTAGAGCTTTCCCCTTATAGTCCTTTTCTCATATCTGATGTTTATATCACTATCACTGTCATCATATCATGTTTTATCAGTGAACTTCATGTTTTAATTTTGTTTATGGGACCTGAGTAGGCATCTTGTTTGATTTGTGCCTTCTGTTGAGAACTATTTATTGTGGTAGTTACAGAGTTATGTTCATAATTAGCTTGGCTAAAGTTTTGGTATTAATCACAATGTTACATTCTTTTATGAATGCATTCTGTTTTGACCCACTTTTGGACATGGGAATGATAAGTTAGGCTTGGGATGAGTCCAGAGTATCTTCAGTATTGCTGTCATGGATTTGAACCCGTTATTTTCTAAACCATCCAGGTTGCTTTCCACCAGTTTTATTTATGCAGGTGTTCTCTGTGTGCGGATATGACTTACCTTGCTATCGCAACTCAGATAACCAAGTTTACTGAAGTTTTGCATTTCTTGTACTATGTTCAAGTTTTTTTATCTTGGAATGTTAGAAGCATTCAAGTCCATCATAAGAAGAAACTCTTTTTGCACTTATTCTATAATTGTGATGCCTATATTGATATTTACATGATTTTTCTTGGTAGCAGCACATCTCAAATTGTAGGTTGAACTTTACAAGGAAAGATAATGCATTATTGTTGTAGCACTACCTTCTTTAGTAAAGTTCTGTATAACAATTCAGTGAATTAATATTTCCACAACAAGATTTTTTTCCATATAACCAGATATTTAACTTATAGAAGCTGTCTGCATTTAAAAAGTTTGTCAGTCCTAGTTTCCTCTGCACTGAAGGCGTCCACGTTTTATCTTTCTCATCATACTCAATTCATCTTACACCTTACTCTTCCTTCAAACTGTGTCCTTCTTCTACCTTTTCCCACTGTACTTCACACTGCACTATCTCCATCTTTCATCTCCTTTCATCTCTTTCTGAGTATATCCCAGTTTTGATCTATATCCCTTTCATTTTTTCTTTATATCTGGCGTTATATTTTTGCTCTAGGAGATTGGAGACTGTAAAGTGGTGGCAGGGGAAAGTGTAGTTAGGCAGCATAGGATGGTTGTTTGTAGGGTGACATTGGTGATCAAGAAGAGGAGGATGAGTGTGAGGGCAGCACCGAGGATCAAATGGTGGAAATTGAAAAAGGGTAATTGTGAGGTGGAGTTCAGGGAAGAGTTAAGACAGGCACTGGGTGGCAGTGAAGAGTTACCGAATAACTGGGTAACTACAGCAGAGCTAGTAAGAGAGATGGCTAGAAAGGTGCTTGGTGTGACATCTGGAAAGAGAAAGGAGGACAAGGAGACCTGGTGGTGGAATGAAGAAGTACAGGAGAGTATACAGAGAAAGAGGTTGGCGATGAAGAAGTGGGATTGTCAGAGAGATGAAGAAAGTAGACAAGAGTATAAGGAGATGAGGTGCATGGCAAAGAGAGAGGTGGCGAAGGCTAAGGATAAGGTGTATGAAGAGTTGTATGAAAGGTTGGACACTAAGGAGGGAGAAAAGGACCTGTACCAATTGGCTAGACAGAGGGACCGAGCTAGTAAAGATGTGCAGCAGGTAAGAGTGATAAAGGATAATGAGGGAAATGTACTCACAAGCGAGGAGAGTGTGTTGAGCAGATGGAAAGAGTACTTTGAGGGGCTGATGAATGAAGAGAATGAGAGGGAGAGAAGGTTGGATGATGTGCGGATAGTGAATCATGAAGTGCAGTGAATTAGCAAGGAGGAAGTAAGGATAGCTATGAAGAGGATGAAGAATGGAAAGGCTGTTGGTCCAGATGACATACCTGTGGAAACATGGAGTTGTTTAGGTGAAATGGCAGTGGAATGTTTAACTAGATTGTTTAATGAAATCTTGGAAAGTGAGAGGATGCCTAAGGAATGGAGAAAAAGTGTTTTGGTACCAATTTTTAAGAATAAGGGTGATGTGCAGAGCTGTAGTAACTACAGAGGGATTAAATTGATCAGTCACAGCATGAAGTTATGGGAAAGAGTAGTGGAAGCTAGGTTAAGAAGGGAGGTGATGATTATTAATCAGCAGTATGGTTTCATGCCAGGAAAGAGCACTACAGATGCGATGTTTGCTCTGAGAGTGTTGATGAAGAAGTACAGAGAAGGTCAGAAGGAGTTGCATTGTGTCTTTGTGGACTTAGAGAAAGCATATGACAGGGTGCCTAGAGAGGAGTTGTGGTATTGTATGAGGAAGTTGGGAGTGTCAGAGAAGTATGTAAGAGTGGTACAGGATATGTACGAGGGTAGTGTGACAGCAGTGAGGTCTGCAGTGGGAGTGACGGATGCGTTTAAGGTGGAGGTGGGATTACATCAAAGATCAGTTCTGAGCCCTTTCTTATTTGCAATGGTGATGGACAGATTGACAGATGAGATCAGACAGGAGTCCCCGTGGACTATGATGTTTGCAGATGACATTGTGATCTGTAGTGAGAGTAGGGAACAGGTGGAGGAGACCCTGGAGAGGTGGAGATATGCTCTAGAGAGAAGAGGAATGAAGGTCAGCAGGACTAAGAATGTGTGTGTGTGTGAATGAGAGGGAGGATAGAGGAATGGTGAGGATGCAGGGAGTAGAGGTGGTGAAGGTGGATGAGTTTAAATATGTAGGATCAACAGTTCAGAGTAATGGTGAGTGTGGAAGAGAGGTGAAGAAGAGAGTACAGGCAGGATGGAGTGGGTGGAGAAGAGTGTCAGGAGTGATTTGTGACAGACGAGTACCAGTAAGAGTGAAAGGGAAGGTCTACAAGAGGGTAGTGAGACCAGCTATGTTATATGGGTTGGAGACAGTGGCATTGACAAAAAGGCAGGAGTCCGAGCTTAATGTGGCAGAACTGAAGATGTTAAAATTTGACTGGGTGTGACAAGGATGGACAGGATTAGGAATAAGTATATTAGAGGGTCAGCCCAGGTTGGAAGATTTGGAGACAAAGCCAGAGAGGCAAGATTACATTGGTTTGGACATATGCTGAGGAGGGATGCAGAGTATATTGGGAAAAAGATGCTAAGGATGAAGCTGCCAGGTAACAGGAAAAGAGGAAGGCCTAAGATAAGGTTTATGGATGTGGTGAGAGAGGACATGCAGGTGGTTGGTGTGACAGAGCAAGGTGCAGAGGACAGGAAGAAAGGGAAACAGTTGATCCGCTGTGGCGACCCCTAACAGGAGCAGCTGAAAGAAGAAGAAGATTATATTTTTGCTCTGCTTCTATAGTTGCTTTACACCTGCATTATATTTTACCTGTACCTCTAAAGTTGCTTACTTTATTTGAAAATGTTGCATATACCCTATACTTTAAATAATATTTAAAGTTAGTGTGACCATGGAGTTGTTATATGAAAGTTTGGGGGGTGTGGGGTTCCCATGCCAGGGGGTGCAGGGGTGCTTGACCCCTTGCCTCCAGCAAAAGGATGTAAAAATTGCAGTTTGGGGATTCTGATCTTCTGCGCATTCATTTCTGTCTACTTATAGTGAAAACAAGAAAAATATGGACCATAAAGCATTGTGAAGTTGACATCAAATTGTCATGGACCTGAGCTAAACATGGAGTTTTGTTAAATTATACATCAGTTTATTGAACCTGCGAAACTTGTTCCTTTCTGTTTGAAATACTCTTGCAAATTGTTTTGATTCTTTTGTTCTCAGTTAACTAGTGTTAAGTGTTCCTTGTGTTTAGGCTACCTGCTGGACCATTTGCTTGTTTTTTTGTTACACATTAAAAAAATGAATAAAAAGAAATTTAACAAAAACGCAAGACAGAAAACAATATGTGGGTGTAAGTGCATTGTATCTCTTAGCTAAAAGATGATTGGTATAAGCATGATTAGGTTAAGCCAAGATTTCTGTAACAAATTGAATTGATTATTTCTGCTTAGTGAGGTTTAAAAGTGATAATTACTTGACTTTTGCCATTATTGTTGTATATGTATCTGTTTTCTAAATTAAATAAAGTAATATAGATTGTCAGCAGATAAGGACTATTTCGCCCTCCTAGTCTGCTCATTTTCCTTCCTAATGGATACTGTCACATTTCATTTTAAGGTAGCATTCTTACTTTTTCATATGTCCCAATATAAATGCTATATACTCGTGTTCTTGAATTTGACTGGTTTTATTCCACAGTTTAGAAAGGCTGTTCCATGCATCCACAGTGATTTATGCAAAAAAATAACCCTGTTCTGTAAAAAAATAATTGTTTTTCTTTTGGAGAATGAATACAGAATAGAGTAGAATGAGGGTGGGTTTGGCATAATGGTTATGGTCTTCACCTCATAGGCACAAGGTACAGGGTTTGATTCTGGTCTTGGGTTATTTGCTATGCTTAAAATGGCCCTTCAGGGTAGTTAGCCTATGAATCTATGAATAGAGAATACAGAGTGCTTACTGTACACTAAATGACAGCATATTAAAGATCTTGTAATGAAAGGAATGGTTTTGAACTTCGTCTTCATTAGTTCATAATGTCACATGAACATTAGCAATCCCTCTGCCTTGGCATCCTGGCCATCTTGTCTCTAGGCTTTGTTAATCATAAAAGATCCATACCTGCCTGTTTGCAAGGGATGATCTGGAAGCATTATTCTGCTTAACTGACATTCAAAGTACACAGGTGAATGCTGTAGCATTAAAACACAAGTCGTATCAGTTATAACACATGTACACCACATTGTGCCAACTAGGGAAAATTGGAGCGGGCACTATTTAAAACAGTAATTAGTTCTGGTGCAGGTGGAAATAAAAGAATAAATTGAATTAGTATTGCATTCCAGAGGTGCACTAGCCTCTGACCTGAAATAGTGATTAAGGGCTGTATCAGAGCGAGGGCACCTACACTGGAGAGTTTTTGCCAAAAACTAAACAACATTGTTGTGTTCTGGCTGAGTTAGACTTTGTGTGGTTCCTCCCTTCTCCACACAGTAGCCCAGTAGCTCCCCTTCATGAACTCATTCAGACCATCTGTATCACATTTTCTGGTGAGGTCAGGCCCATTCATTCCCTGGAGAGATGGCAGCTCTACAGCCCGTTTGTTTCCTGACCAGGGGACGAGCCTAATCAACCCATTTGTCCCACGGTGAAGCAAAAGTCAGGTGTTAGGGAACAGGCCATTTTGTGGTTGCACAGATGGAAGAGCTAACTCCCATTCACATGCAGAAATTGACACTTTCATGTTCATGGAAATGTGCATGTTTGCATGTTACCACACATGCAGCTTTTGGTATGTGGACAAGCTGCCAGTGCAGTCAGAATTGTACAGCCTGGCTAACAGAACTAGCTGTACCTCCACCCCACCCCACCCCAGTGTGGGCATGCTGACAATAATGTGCATTCCCCTCCCAGCCAGTTCCTCCAGATCCTGGGTCCCTTTAATTAAACCTGGGCCGTCTATGATAACGTCAAGGCACTATCTCTCTTTGTTAGTAGTACTGATAGACTTTGTGCTTTTTTGACATTTTCGGTGATGAGACCTAAAATTGTAAACTTCGTATCTGCAATTCAGTGTTGCTAATCAGCAGGTAAGATTTTTGTAATACTATTAACAATACAACATATAGTTACTGTAATACAAAACATCAAAGTGCGAAACATCACAACAGCATACTTTCTTGTCCCTCTACAGGTCCCGCCCAAGGCCCAGTAGTTAAAGCTAAGAAAATTGGGAAGAGTGAAGCAGTGCTTGTATGGAATCAGATTCCACTAGATTATCAAAATGGATTCATCAAGAACTTTACTATAGTTTACAGAACTGAAGAAAGAAGTGAACATCGTAAGTGAATTCACTACTGCTCTTGTAATTTCTAATGTAGTTATGTCCATTGTATAAAGTGCCTCCTATTACACACTGTAACTTCCTCTCCAGGTTTCTTTTATAGCTGCTTTTACAAAGGAGTGTAAGTTTGTTTGTATACCAGTATAGTTATTTGAATTGCTTACATATTTCTTCACAGGTCAAATATTTAGTTTTAGAATCAAATACAGTGAGAGAAGGAGACTGCTGATCATCTCTACAGTATACAGGAATAATGTCTTGACTACAACTCGGATGACGTGAGTTCTATTAGCAGCTTAGACACTCAAGCCATGTAGGGGAGAATGTGAGTGAGTGACTATCCTGGGACATGGATTTGGTGGTGTCATTTCGGCAGTTTACTCCTGACTGAATAATCTCAAGCTGAGGACAGTAGCCTTCATGAGTTATATGCGATGGATCATCCACGTGTCAGGAGGAGAGTACAGGATGCCCTGTGCACACATCAGCCACCAGGGCATGATTAGGGCCACAATGGAAACACCTCTCATGGCTGTGTGTGTGATGATCTTGACACAGATTGCTTTCATACAGAGGATGGGGAAGTGAATGGGCAGTGGAAATGAAGATTGGTAATAGTCAGGCATGCGATCAGGAAACTGACCTAGAAAGAAATTCTGTTTGTCAGATTTCATAGAGTAACTGTTGCATACACTATCCTTAATTGTTTATTTGCTTTACTGCCTCCCTTCACAGAGCATCTGGATACATTTGAAACCCAGAAACTGTAAAGTTTCAGTTTTCTCAGCTGCTTGTGAACCAGTCAGTAGTTTATCTCCCAAAACATTTAGATGGAATGTTACCTCATTCTTCCATCATCCTCTCTGTAAGGTTTTTCTTAACTGTCAAGAGTATAGCTGGATACATTCAGTATACTCAACTGAAATCGGATTTTTGAATCATGCTAGTAAGTAAGCTGCTCAAAACAACTCCACTGCCTGATTCCACAAAAATATTTCTTTGAATAGACATACATAAGATGTAAACAAAAGTATTCCCACAGGATTAAACATTTGAGGAATCACACCACCCACAAACTACAAAAACGATTTTGCAGGGAGCCCTATTGCTTTCCATATGAGATGCTTCAACCCCCAACACCTTTTCAGTTATTATTTTCCTCCCAAGATTGCTGCACCTCAGATAAGTAGCATGAACTGGAAACATAATTTAAAATGTCTTGCTCTTTGAGATGTTATTGACCTCAGAGAAAGAGTAGTACACTTTGTCACAAATATACATTGCTGTAGCAAGTAGCACTGTAACATGAATACGAAAATGCACATTGAAGTACCCATGCTCTAGCTAACAAAACCCAAGCTAACAAACCTTGGCTATGTTAAAGGAAACCATAAAACACATGTTATTTTAACTGTCATTGTACCAATGCTGAATACTAAAATAAGTGCAGACCATGAATATATATATATCTCCAACATGGGCAAAGAATCCATCAAACAAAAATAATGTTCACCCAATCCTTTATGCAGTAACTGTTTTGCATTGTCAGCATTATTGTCAGGGCAAGCTAACATCACTTGATGTGATGTATTATTTATAGTTGATCGTTGTAATCACAATTCATTTTCTCAAACTGGTGGTGAGCTGTATTTTTCAGTACTAAACTCTTTGCATTTGTTGAAAGTAAATGCTGTCATTATGCACAGACTTGGGTAAGTGAACTTATTGGGTTGTCTTCGTGTTTTGCGAGTGCTAGTTCCTTTATTTAGATTGCTTTTGTACATCATGGTACAACACATGGCAAGTTCAAGGGAGTTGTTAAAGGTCATGGCTGACCTATCATCTGATAAGGACAATGTTATATGCTTTCTGGTATTGGCAGATCAGGAATGACATCTTCAGCAATGTTGTCCAAGAGCAGAAATATTGTACAGGTGTTCCAGGAATTGGCATTTGTTTCTAAAAAAACTTAGATCAATGATGTGGCCATCACATTTCTTAAAACTTGTGTAAACATGAATGTAACACTAGGGTTTAAGGGGCTATGTTGAAACTTGTGCTGGCTTAGATAGTGAATCCTTTTTGTACAAGTGACATTCCATTCAACACACAACTTCTAGATAATTTTTTCCAGTTACTAATAGAGTATTATGAGGAACATAAGTTGATTTTTAATTACAGTGTGAAAAACAGTTCTGATATTATGTAACAATGTGTTTCTGAGCAGTAGTATGTAATGCAATTAGGCTAGTTTATGCGTGACATGCAACACCTTGATAATGAACTGGAATCTAGAAAAAGAAAAAGCTTTAAACATGATATAAATTAATATAAAACTAGTGCTGCATTTTTTGGGAAAAAAATAATGTTCTCTGGCCATTTTGCTTATATAGGTGGGTCTGCTGATGAATGACAACTAGATATAAAAGGAAGTGAGTTGATCAGTTCTTAATACCATGCACTTTGAATTCAACAAAGTCCATTTTCTTAGGCACATCATTTAGTACTGATACAGAACCAGCACTTATAGAATCATCTCCACTGATTAATTAATGTGCCATCCACTTTAGGCAAGAGGTGTCATAAGCATAAAAAAGGATGCAGAAATGATGCAACAGCTCCTGGTTCACTATTGGCTTACGGCGTTTCGGATGGACCTCCACCATTTGCCATCTCAGACTAGGTTACTGTAGGCCTCCACCTTCTGCTTCCAGTTCCCCTTGGCGCTGGACACCCCAGTCACATCCCTTGATTGTTATGTTTCAAGTTCACCCTCACTAGTCACAGCAAGGCATCATCAGACAGCCATTGGTTAATTCTACAAGACCTCCTATTGGCCCGAACAACATATAGATGAGCAACCATTGGCTCACACATCCTGGTTCATGATTGTCTTTGGGCTGTTCAATGGACCTCCACCATTTTCCTTCACAGACTAGAGAACTATAGGCCTTCTCCTCCCTCTTCTAACTCCCCATTGGCGCTAGACACCCTTACCATGTCCACTATTTTTAGTACTTTAAGTCTACCCTAGTGAATTAATATCTCCGGATGGAATTTTTATGTAGTCTGGTTTATAACATGAACGCCTAGGGCAAAGAGCTAAGGCATATTTGGCAATTGGTTTAATTTAATTTTTAAATTTAATTTAATTTAATTTTATTTTATTTTAATTGGCTTTTGTTTTGATTTTATATCATGTTGGATGCTGACCGCATAGGCGGTGACCATGTTGCACACAGGATAAGTTGTTTGGATACCCTGGAGCTAGTGCCCAGGCAAGTGTCAAGCTTTCCTTTATGGCCTTTGCTTCATTCCTTCACTAACTGACCTCCAGTGGGTTCCAAGATATTTCTTGTTCGTTTTTCTTTTAATATGCCCCACTCCATAGTCAGACACTACCTCCCCCCTTCCCCCCAGTCCTTAGTACCTCCACTCATGTTTCCTAGCCGAGATCAGAACTTTAATTTGGCTTCGCACCATGTAGGAATAGACATATCGTATTGAGAATCTCGAGACTGTATGAAAAACTAACGGCTAGTGGAAGGTATAGTCGAACACCCATTGGACTATCAAACCTTAACTTCAGTGTGTTGAAATTATACCTGGAAGTACAGCCATTGGCCCACCATTTTCTTTTTTCTTTTGTTCCTTTTTTTCTTGAGAGGGCTTTTTTGATTTACCTGATGAGCCTGCCATTCAATAGCTCAACCCAGTTCCCTATAGGCTTGCACCCTACAATTACATCTCCCCTTTGGTGGACTTCACCACCTTCATGTCGCATGCCCTGTACATTTTAATATATTTTTCTCCCACTCGGTCATCAAAATACTCGTTAGCCATCCAGCCAATTGAAATCAATTAACAGCCTACAGCCAATAGAAAGGAACTATTGTGAATCCTAGTTTACTTAGAATGTTAATTAACTGACTTTCTGTATAATTATAAGTAACAGCTCCAAAAAGGATATCCTGATTAAAACTGCTCATCTGTCTGATCACTTGATGGAATAAAGGATGTAATTTTAAAACCGTATTTTTTTGGTCTCTCAAACAATTATTGACCATATGTAATCCTTTTGCTAGTAGCAGCTACTGAAGTTTAATTTTTACATTATTTCATTTTTGTTAGTTTTAACTTATCTGTCATGGGAATAAGTAACCTCGAAGTACTCCGGGAAGAACATTAAATGTATAGTTTTTCATAAAGATCAACTTTACACACCACAGGAGTGAAAAATTTAGTGTTGACACAGATGGTGTCAGGTCGCATACTGGTTTCTCAGTCTAATGAAACTAGAGAGTAATCACTGTGCTTGGGCTTTCGTAGGACTTCAAGTACTTATGAGTGATTCTGTTCTGAGTGCCCCTGGTCACTTAACTGCTTGTACTGCAGCCATAAGGACCATCTCCTGATTGTGCCAAGCACCGTATTTAATTTGTTTTGACTCCTTAAGTGGCCCTTCACATAAGGGGTAGTCCATATACAGTCAGCCCCCAAGCAGTTCCAACATGGATCCACCTGATTTTGATACCATTATGAGTGCCCCTAAACTGGACAACGACTTTGAAAATCTGAGAAAGGAAGATGATGACAACGAGACAGAGATACTAGAAAACCTAGAGGAAAACCCCGCAGCATATAAGAGCCTCCAGTGGGAAGAACTTTACCTGAAAACATGCTTAGCCAAAAAAGTTCTTTCTAAAGGAATAAAAATACACAAAAAGATAAACATGAGAAGGGCAAATAACATCATGACCAAATGGCAAAGCGTACTCAAAACCAGCTTCAACCTCATGAGACTTTTAATAAATCACAACATACACCTGCAAAACGACATAATGGTACCTTGGAAGTACTGAAACAGCATGCCACGAGATGCCAAAACGAAAAAGTGAATAGCATTTTCGGTAGAATCCGTGACTTAAATGACAAACTAATGACCAGAAAACAAAATAAACTTATGAGAAACTTGGACCAACGACACCAAGAAGCTCGGAGGAGAGACCAGACAACCAAAGGACAAAAAGAAAACCTGGCAACAAACACAAGATACCCAGAGATGACTATTTTAAATACTGGAATCGAAGATCACATTAGGGCCGAAGCACAAGAGGACCCTACCATACCAATGACACCAGCAGCCAACAGCCATAACCATCAGGTTTTTCACTCTGGCAGGAGCCACCATGGACTGGACCAGCAACCATTCTTCCTCCTCCCCGGTCTCAGGGACCGAAAGCGTCGACTTCAAACTATGCCCACAATGCCCAAGGAACCCTAAGGACCCCATGGAACTTGCCCAAGGAGGAAGCCTACCACCCAAGATTGAGCAGCTCTCCGATAACCACCACTCACCAAAAAGACAAGACCTGGAGGGGTTTAAGGGACTTGAAATACTGGTAACCAAAAAGTGAAATGTCCACAAAACACCCACACAATGCGCAGTCCTGCAGTGGTTTGACTTCCCAAAAACATTAGTAGAATTATGGCAGGCTATGTACAAGGATGCAGTGACTCAAGTGTGAACAGTGTTCAGTCTCACAGAGAGGTTCCCAGTGGGAGTGGGGGGGGTGCATCAGGGTTCAGCTTTAATCCCACTGCTGTTCACACTGGTGATGGACTACATTAGCAAACAGGCTGGAGGGGACAGATCAACAAAGTTGCTGTATGCAGACAATGTACCATTTCAGGTAGACTGTGAGCAAGAACTTCAGCAATGGGAATGGAATGTAAAACTGAAGGCACATGGGATGAAACTGTGTGCAAATAAGACAATTGTAATGGCAGCAAATGGGAGAAATCAGAAAAAGAAGCTGAGAATTGAGATAGATAAGGAAGATAGTGGAACAGGTTAACAGCTTCAGTTATCTGGGTGGGATGGTTGACGAGAAGGGAGGTCAAGGCTAGAATCATAGGGGGTGCAGCCAACTGGCACAGACTGGCAGGGTTAGTGTATGACAGAAGAATGTCAAAGAAACTGAAATGTAAGGTGTATAAAACAGTGGAGCAACCAGTACTACTGTATTGTACAGAAACCTGGGCAGTAAAGGTAGAGCAGTTGAGGAAGCTAGAGGTGATGGAGATGAAGTGCCTGAAATGGGTGGTAGGATGCACACTGTGGGACAAAAAGAAATGAAGTCAGTAGAGTAGAAGCCAAAGTAGCCCCAACTGCATTAAAGGTAAAGAGAACAGATTATGGTGGTTCAGACACGTGCAGAAAAGCAGAAGACAATCTGGTGAAGAAGATTTGGAACAAACAGGAAGATAACAAGAGGAAATGAGGGTATCCAACAAAGGAATGAACTGATTATGTGAGAGAAGACCTGTTACAGTCAGGCATGAGTGTTAAAGAAGGTAGGAGAATGGCATTGAATAGAGAGAGATGGTGACAGTAGACACAACTCCCCACAACCCATGTAGAAAATGGGAAAAGGGGGGGTCAGTGATGGTGATGCTGCAGAGGTGATCAAAAAAGTGTGATGAAAGGGGTAAACTGATTTAGGGAACCTGTAATTTTTTTCACACCTCCCTTTTCAAATTTTCCATGGGATTCTCTAACTCCCCTTCCAGTTTTGATAAGAAACAAAATAAACAATCTCAACAAAAATGCAGGTAAACAGATGTTTAAGAAGAAATAGTGAGGGGGGGGGGGTTCCAAGAAAAAATTGGAAATTCCCCAAACCAAGGACAGTCCAGTTAGTCAGAATGACTGCTTATGAAACTTTGCCCCCCCCCCCTTCCCCTGTCCCACCCTGACAGACCTTTTTTTTTCTTCCAGAAAGTCGGAATCTCAACTTTTCTGTTTTTAGATGGCTTCAGACAAATGTGTTCTGAAGATCATTCATCAAGGTTACAGATAGCAGTATGTGGGGGGTAATTCCTCATCCTCCAGACCAAACCAGACTCATTTGTTTCCACCTGTTCTTCATCACATGCTATCCCAAGGAGTGGTACAACTCTTTTGTTTTATTTGAGGATGTTTTAGTGGCAAAGAAAGAAAATGCTTGGAGACCAGTTCTGGATCTTTGTTTCCTAAACTTGTTTCTGACAGTGCCCAGATTGAAAATTATGTTACTTCACAACCTGTTACCTATTTTTCCTCATTCAAGTTTCCTGGTAACACTAGAGTTAAAAGATGTTTATCATCACATTTCTATTTATCCAGCCTTCAGACATTTTGTAAGGTTTTATGTGTCTGGATCACATTCTCACTTCTTTGCCATACCCTTTAGACCCTCCACTGCATCAAGTGTGTTCAAAATTGTCTAGATCCAGATGTAAAGTTGTTCAATCTCGCCGTTCATTCTTTACTGATGGGTTCGGAGCCAATTGCAAAGTTCGAGGTCTTCAAATAGCTCGAGGCAAGTCCATAACCCATGATGCACCTGTGAATTACCCCAGATCTAGTTTGCCACTGCAACAGATTGGAGGTTCTGAATTAGCTCGAGCCAGATAAGAAAATTATTTTCATTAAAAATTCTATAAAAGTTTTTTATAGTTAGCATAGTTAGCTAGGTTTGTCTATAAAGCTGTTTTAGCTTTTAGTGTGCTATTCTCTTCCCTTTTACTGTTTTTCAGATATTTCTAGTTGGCCTCTTTTTGGCCTAGTTAGTTGTAGTTCTTATAGGTGTGGTCTTTCTAGCCTTCGTGTTTTTTATGTAAGGCTTAGTTCAGTAAACCTGTGTTTATATAGATAAGCTTATTGCTTTTCCTTCTCTCAGCTTGCTGTGCTATTTGTGACCTTTTGTCACATTTCTTAGATAGTGGTGAGGTCTGTCTAGCCTTTCTGTATTTATAAGGATTAGTTTTTGTTACTGTCTAATTTACAGTGTACTCTACTTATTTAGATAACATTGTTATTTTCAGCAGCTATCTTGTTGGCATAGTCTGTTTTGTGTGACTTAACATATTGTATGTGTGTGTGTGTGTGTGTGTGTGTTTGTGTGTTTTAGCCTGTTTTTATTAAGGCTTACCTGCTATCCGTTCTGTTTGGAGAAAATTTACTATTGTTTTTTGTGTGGTAGTAAATATCTCTAACTTTATTATGGCAGATTAAGACAAGCACCCCAAGTCTGGGTTCAAAAAGTTACCTAAGTGTGGCCAGAAAATGTCAGTTACAGACAGTCACGTCAACTGTGTTTATTGTCTATGGGCTCTGCATTTGCAAGACAGTTGTGGCATTTGTCATTCCTTCTCCTCTGGGGTCCTGCAGGAAAGAAAGAGGAAACTAATTGATAGAGGCTTGTTGAAGCCTTCCTTTCAGGAAGCATTGAGTGACCAGGATGGTTCCAGTCGGTCTTCAAAGTTTTCCAAGACTTCAGACTCAAAAAAATCGAAGTCATCGACTTCGGCCCCACTGCCTTCGGAACCGACAGTCTGTTCCTTTCAGAGCCAGTCCCCTATCTTGGAATCGGTCTCTAAAGCTCTGAAGAGTCCTATTCTCCAGTCGGTACCACCTTCTGTAATATCGTCTCGATCTTCTATCAGCCTGTCGGATCTGGACTTGGATCGTGTGGTACAGAAGTTGTCGGCACCGGCATTAGCCAAAATGTTATCGGCTTCAACCCAAATGGCTTCGGATCTGAAGACCATTGCACTGACTATTACTGTTCCTCCTCCGAATCATGCTGGTCCTTCAGAGCCAGAGGAGGCAGACCTGATGTTAGTAGAACCCTCAGAGCCGACGCCTGCTCCAGTGTCTTCGGCTCCTTGTACTCTGAAATCCTCTGTGCTAATCGAAGACTCTAGAAGCCAACACTCTCTGGTCGGGTCCCGGGAGGACAGTCAAACCGACTTGTCTGTTCTGACTTTGCCTCTTGGGGCCTCGGCAAGGTTGAGCTCAGCTCCTACCTTGGGCTTGGAGCCCACTGTTCTGGTGCTGGGGGTGTTGGCAGTTTCCTCTGATTCGTCAGCACCCTCACATCGGAGCAGAGGTGCTTTCAATGCCATGAGGAGAGTCATGTCTACCAGGACATCCTCAACCTCGAGTCTGCCCTCCTCCTCCCCAAAAGTGTCTGTGTCTGCTTCCACATCCCGCGTCCTGACCAAGCGTAGAGACCCAGAGCCTCAGAAAGCCCCAATGGGTGGCTCTTGCTCTTCCGAGAACTCACCAGAGGCCCCCACTGATGAGGTTCCCAGGAAGAGATTGTGCAAGAGGAAGCACCTCGACTCCCCGCAGAAGTCTCTTACATCGGAAACTGACTTAATTGAGTCAGGAGCGTCCCAACGGTCCCCCTCTGAGGATATCTCATTCGCTGAGATACTTGAGATCCTTAGGCAGAGGGGTAACTGGCAGTCCAAAAGCCCTACTGAGGTTGAGTCAGTTCTCCTGAAGGCTTTCGGGTCTTAGCCCTCAACCTCTTGGGTGACTCCTCCCTTCGATGAGCTGATGCAGCTGGTTTCACGAAAGACATGGGAGTCTCCGGATTCTATGGAGCCTGTCCCCAGAAAGCCTAATAAATTTATTTCTGCCCCAGTTGACAAAACATTTTAAACTAAAGGTGTTCCAGTTGATGCCATGGTGGTGGCGGCAGCCACCAAGAAGGAAATGTCTGAGACTTCCTCGTCTAGCCATCCTCCTAACAGAGACTCCAGGATTATGGATAGATTTGGGAATCACATGTTTAGTTCAGCGACCTTTGCCCTCCATTCGCTGAACTACTTAACCCATTTTAGTAGGTTGCAAAGAGATCTCCTTAAGGAGATGGGAGATACTTTTCAGGGTACAGTAGCTGCTGCAGCTTCCAACAAAGTTACTGCCCAGCTTTCTACCCTAAATTATATCGTTAACTCGTCCATGCGCCTCATATCTTATGCAGCTGATGGAACGAGTAGGGCAGCAGGTGCAGGAATTGCTCTTAGGAGACATTCCTGGATGCGCTTGTTTTCCTTCGTGGAACCATTCAAGTCTTCCTTCGTGAACACTCCCTTTGATGTCACTTCCCTTTTCAGGCCTAAAGTGAAGGAAACCTTAACCAGGTGTGAACAGGATGGAAAAACTCTGCCATCGGGGTCCGTTTTTCCACCTCTACCTGACCATACCCCAAAGGTCAAAGGGGAGGAAAAATGTGGTTCCGAAAAGCCCGAGGAGCCTTTCAGGACACACGTGGTGAACCCCCCTTCAGGGGCAGAGGAGGGGGTAATAATGGAAGACGCTGCCCTCGTGGTAGAGGGGGGTCCACAACACCAGAGTGACAGAGATCACTTCTCTGGGACACCCTACCAGCATTCCTGAGAGGTGGCCCGACTGTCCTGATCTGGAGGCAGTCTGGGGTCACTTACCATTGTACCCAGATGCCTGACTCAGTATAACAAAAGACAACTGGGTACAAAGTATTTCCAGAGGATATTTCATACCATTCGCCACACCCCCTCCAATCATAAGACGAATCCTGGACGTTCCACCCAGTTACAGGGATCAAACAACAGTAGAGGTCCAAACGTTGCTAAGAAAAAGAGTCATCCAACCAGTCCCAGCAGACCAGACAGGATCCGGAACTTACTCAAGATTCTTTTTGGTTCTAAAGAAGACAGGGGACTGGAGACCCATATTGGACCTCAGCAGACTGAACCAATACGTAAAGAAAGAGAAGTTTCGGATGGTCATGCTTCAGTCTATACCTCCCTTTTTAGGGAAAGGCAGTTGGATTTGTTCGATAGATCCCAAGGATGCGTACTACCACATAAAAATGGCCAGACCATCCAGGGATCACCTGCGCTTCCAGCTGGGAGCCAATCACTATCAGTTTCGAGCCCTGTCCTTTGGTTTCACTACAGCC